>NW_025766969.1:0-100000 GCF_003918875.1 Haliotis rubra | reverse complement strand
TGGTCGACATTGTCTGTCCTCAAATCTCAGCCCGTGGCATGATCGTGTCACACATGTGGCCGCTGATTGTTTGCATACAACTCACTCGGTGGTATAAAACTGTCACGGATCTTATATAGAGGGCGACGGCTGCTTCCCCAGTAATGTTCATGTCGATAGTCTACAACTGCGACGGTACTCAAACTGATTAATGACCCTTTAAAGGTACACACATCCATACAAAAAGCAACAACTGTACTGCAGTTTAGCCGTGCTGTTGCATACCATCCCTGCGACACAAGATGAAAGAATAGTTATTGTGTCTGCCATGGCAGGTTCACCACAACTGATTTCCATAAACAAAACAGGTTCATAACGCACTCCTACAATCCTCATGACGCAAAACCTCCATACCAATACACAGAGTGAAAGCCGCCTGTATTCATAAGGTGGTTCATCGGATACTATATACTTGTATACCTCTACACATGTATTGACATCAGGTTAACAGCACAGGACTTCCATATATATAATGGACTCATCACGCACGACCTCTGAACATGTATACCTGGACCCATCACGCACGACCTCCGTACATGTACATATGGACCCATCACGCACGACCTCTGTACATGTATACATGGACCCATCACGCACGACCTCCGTACATGTATATATGGACCCATCACGCACGACCTCTGTACATGTATACATGGACCCATCACGCACGACCTCTGTACATGTATACATGGACCCATCACGCACGACCTCCGTACATGTACATATGGACCCATCACGCACGACCTCTGTACATGTATACATGGACCCATCACGCACGACCTCCGTACATGTATATATGGACCCATCACGCACGACCTCTGTACATGTATACATGGACCCATCACGCACGACCTCTGTACATGTATACATGGACCCATCACGCACGACCTCTGTACATGTATATATGTACCCATCACGCACGACCTCTGTACATGTATACATGGACCCATCACGCACAACCTCTTTACATGTATATATGTACCCATCACGCACGACCTCTGTACATGTATACATGGACTCATCACGCGAGACCTCTGTACATGTATACATGGACCTATCATGCACGACCTCTGTACATGCATACATGGACCTATCACGCACGACCTCTGTACATGTTTACATGGACCCATCACGCACGACCTCTGTACATGTATACATGGACCCATCACGCACGACCTATGTACATGTATACATGGACCCATCACGCACGACCTCTGTACATCTATATATGGACCCATCACGCACGACCTCTGTACATGTATACATGGACCCATCACGCGCGACCTCTTTACATGTATATATGTACCCATCACGCACGACCTCTGTACATGTATACATGAACCCATCACGCACGACCTCTGTACATGTATACATGGACCCATCACGCACGATCTCTGTACATGTATACATGGACTCATCACGCACGACCTCTTTACATGTATACATGGACCCATCACGCGAGACCTCTGTACATGTATACATGGACTCATGACGCACGACCTATGTACATGTATACATGGACCCATCACGCACGGCCTCTGTACTTGTATACATGGACCCATCATGCACGACCTCTGTACATGTATACATGGACCCATCATGCACGACCTCTGTACATGTATACATGGACTCATCACGCACGACCTCTGTACATGTTTTCATGGACCCATCACGCACGACCTCTGTACATGTATACATGGACCCATCACGCACGACCTCTGTACATGTATACATTGACCCATCACGCACGACCTCTTTACATGTATATATGGACCCATCACGCACGACCTCTGTACATGTATACATGGACCCATCACGCACGACCTCTTTACATGTATATATGTACCCATCACGCACGACTTCTGTACATGTATACATGAACCCATCACGCACGACCTCTGTACATGTATACATGGACTCATCACGCACGACCTCTGTACATGTATACATGGACTCATCACGCACGACCTCTTTACATGTATACATGGACCCATCACGCGAGACCTCTGTACATGTATACATGGACTCATGACGCACGACCTATGTACATGTATACATGGACCCATCACGCACGGCCTCTGTACTTGTATACATGGACCCATCACGCACCTCTGTACATGTATACATGGACCCATCATGCACGACCTCTGTACATGTATACATGGACCCATCACGTACGGCCTCTGTACATGTATACATGGACCCATCACGCACGACCTCTGTACATGTATACACGGACCCATCATGCACGACCTCTATACATGTATACATGGACCCATCACGCACGACCTCTGTACATGTATATATGTACCCATCACGCACGACCTCTGTACATGTATACATGGACCCATCACGCACGACCTCTGTACATGTATACATGGACCCATCATGCACGACCTCTGTACATGTATACATGGACCCATCACGCACGACCTCTGTACATGTATACATGAACCCATCACGCACGACCTATGTACATGTATACATGGACCCATCACGCACGACCTCTATATATGTATACATGGATTCATCACGCACGACCTCTGTACATGAATACATGACAGGTTAACAGCTTACTGAACAAAGGGTTCATCTTACCTTGACAGTATACATGTATACATGACAATACCCACCCTTTATGCATAACAGATTCAAACGTTCACAAAATTCAGTATATCACACATACCCTATACATACATGGTTCTTTACCACACATACGTGGCCGATTACCAGATATACCCTATACATACGTGGCGGATTACCATACATACCCTATACATTCGTGGCGGATTACCAGATATACCATATACACACGTGGCGGATTACCAGATAAACCCTATACATACGTGGCGGATTACCAGATATACGTTATACATACGTTGCGGATTACCAGATATACCTCATACATACGTGGCGGATTACCAGATATACCTTCTACATACGTGGGGGATTACCAGATATACCTTATACATACGTGGCGGATTACCAGATATACCTTATACATACGTGGCGGATTACCATACATACCCTATACATTCGTGGCGGATTACGAGATATACCTTATACACACGTGGCGGATTACCAGATAAACCCTATACATACGTGGCGGATTACCAGATATACCTTATACATACGTGTCGGATTACCAGATATACCTTATACATACGTGTCGGATTACCAGATATACCTTATACATACGTGGGGGATTACCAGATATACCTTATACACACGTGGCGGATTACCAGATATACGTTATACATACGTGGCGGATTACTATACATACCCTATACATTCGTGGCGGATTACCAGATATACCCTATACACACGTGGCGGATTACCAGATAAACCCTATACATACGTGGCGGATTACCAGATATACCTTATACATACGGGGCGGATTACCAGATATACCTTATACATACGTGGCGGATTACCAGATATACCCTCTACAAACGTGGGGGATTACCAGATATACCTTATACACACGTGACGGATTACCAGATATACCTTATACATACGTGGCGGATTACCAGATATACCTTATACATACGTGGCGGATTACCAGATATACCCTATCCAGTGGCGGATTACCAGATATACCCTATACATACGTGGCGGATTACCAGATATACCTCATACATACGCGGCGGATTACCAGATATACCCTATACATACGTGGCGGACTACCAGATATACCCTATAGATACGGGACGGATTACCAGATATACCTTATACACACGTGGCGGATTACCAGATATACCTTATACATACGTGGCGGATTACCAGATATACCCTATACATACGTGGCGGATTACCAGATATACCCTATACATACGTGGGGGATTACCAGATATACCTCATACATACGTGGCGGATTACCAGATATACCCTATACATACGTGGCGGATTACCAGATATACCCTCTAGATACGTGGGGATTACAAAAGATATACCTTATACACACGTGGCGGATTACCAGATATACGTTATACATACGTGGCGGATTACCAGATATACCTTATACATACGTGGCTGATTACCAGAAATACCCTATCCAGTGGCGGATTACCAGATATACCCTATACATACATGGCGGATTACCAGATATACCTCATACATACGTGGCGGATTACCAGATATACCCTATACATACGTGGCGGACTACCAGATACACCCTATACATACGGGGCGGATTACCAGATATACCTTATACATACGTGGCGGATTACCAGATATACCTTATACATACGTGGCCGATTACCAGATATACCTTATACATACGTGGCGGATTACCAGATATACCTTATACATACGTGGCTGATTACCAGATATACGTTATACATACGTGGCGGATTACCAGATATACCCTATACATACGTGGCGGACTACCAGATATACGCTATACATACATACGTGGCGGATTACCAGATATACCTGGCGTGGCGGATTACCAGATATACCTTATACATACGTGGCGGATTACCAGATATACCTTATACATACGTGGCGGATTACCAGATATACCTTATACATACGTGGCGGATTACCAGATATACCTTATACATACGTGGCGGATTACCAGATATACCCTATACATACGTGGGGGGTTACCAGATATATCTCATACATACGTGGCGGATTACCAGATATACCCTATACATACGTGGCGGATTACCAGATATACCTTATACATACGTGGCGGATTACCAGATATACGTTATACATACGTGGCGGATTACCAGATATACGTTATACATACGTGGCGGACTACCAGATATACCCTATACATACGTGGCGGATTACCAGATATACCTTATACATACGTGGCGGATTACCAGATATACCTTATACATACGTGGCGGATTACCAGATATACCCTATACATACGTGGCGGACTACCAGATATACCCTATACATACGTGGCGGATTCCCAGATATACCTTATACATACGTGGCGGATTACCAGATATACCTTATACATACGTGGCGGATTACCAGATATACCTTATACATACGTGGCGGATTACCAGATATACCTTATACATACGTGGCTGATTACCAGATATACCCTATACATACGTGGGGGATTACCAGATATATCTCATACATACGTGGCGGATTACCAGATATACCCTATACATACGTGGCGGATTACCAGATATACCTTATACATACGTGGCGGATTACCAGATATACCTTATACATACGTGGCGGATTACCAGATATACGTTATACATACGCGGCGGATTACCAGATATACCCTATACATACGTGGCGGATTACCAGATATACCCTATACATACCTGGCGGATTACCAGATATACCTTATACATACGTGGCGGATTACCAGATATACCTTATACATACCTGGCGGATTACCATACATACCCTATACATTCGTGGCGGATTACCAGATTACCCCATACATACGTGGCGGATTACCAGATATACCTCTATACATACGTGGCGGATTACCAGATACATACGTGGCGTACCTCATACATACGTGGGGGATTACCAGATATAACCTATACATACGTGGCGGATTACCAGATATACCTTATACATACGTGGCGGATTACCAGATATACGTTATACATACGTGGCGGATTACCAGATATACCTTATACATACGTGGCGGACTACCAGATATACGCTATACATACCTGGCGGAATACCACATATACCTTATACATACGTGGCGGATTACCAGATATACCTTATACATACGTGGCGGATTACCAGATATACCTTATACATACGTGGCGGATTACCAGATATACCTTATACATACGTGGCTGATTACCAGATATACCCTATACATACGTGGGGGATTACCAGATATATCTCATACATACGTGGCGGATTACCAGATATACCCTATACATACGTGGCGGATTACCAGATATACCTTATACATACGTGGCGGATTACCAGATATACGTTATACATACGTGGCGGATTACCAGATATACGTTATACATACGTGGCGGATTACCAGATATACGTTATACATACGTGGCGGATTACCAGATATACGTTATACATACGCGGCGGATTACCAGATATACCCTATACATACGTGGCGGACTACCAGATATACCCTATAGATACGGGACGGATTACCAGATATACCTTATACACACGTGGCGGATTACCAGATATACCTTATACATACGTGGCGGATTACCAGATATACCCTATACATACGTGGCGGATTACCAGATATACCCTATACATACGTGGGGGATTACCAGATATACCTCATACATACGTGGCGGATTACCAGATATACCCTATACATACGTGGCGGATTACCAGATATACCCTCTAGATACGTGGGGGATTACAAAAAGATATACCTTATACACACGTGGCGGATTACCAGATATACGTTATACATACGTGGCGGATTACCAGATATACCTTATACATACGTGGCTGATTACCAGAAATACCCTATCCAGTGGCGGATTACCAGATATACCCTATACATACATGGCGGATTACCAGATATACCTCATACATACGTGGCGGATTACCAGATATACCCTATACATACGTGGCGGACTACCAGATATACCCTATACATACGGGGCGGATTACCAGATATACCTTATACATACGTGGCGGATTACCAGATATACCTTATACATACGTGGCCGATTACCAGATATACCTTATACAGACGTGGCAGATTACCAGATATACCTTATACATACGTGGCTGATTACCAGATGTACCCTATACATACGTGGCGGATTACCAGATATACCTTATACACACGTGGCGGATTACCAGATAGACCCTATACATACGTGGCGGATTACCAGATATACGTTATACATACGTGGCGGATTACCAGATATACCTTATACATACGTGGCGGATTACCAGATATACCTTACCAGATATACATACGTGGCGGATTACCAGATATACCCTATACATACGTGGCGGATTACCAGATATACCTTATACATACGTGGCGGATTACCAGATATACCTTATACATACGTGGCGGATTACCAGATATACCCTATACATACGTGGCGGATTACCAGATATACCTTATACATACGTGGCGGATTACCAGATATACCTTATACATACGTGGCGGATTACCAGATATACCTTATACATACGTGGCGGATTACCAGATATACCTTATACATACGTGGCGGATTACCAGATTACCATATACCCTTATACATACGTGGCGGATTACAGATATACCTTATACATACGTGGCGGATTACCAGATATACCCTATACATACGTGGCGGATTACCAGATATATCTCATACATACGTGGCGGATTACCAGATATACCCTATACATACGTGGCGGATTACCAGATATACCTTATACATACGTGGCGGATTACCAGATATACGTTATACATACGTGGCGGATTACCAGATATACGTTATACATTCGTGGCGGATTACCAGATATACGTTATACATACGTGGCGGATTACCAGATATACGTTATACATACGCGGCGGATTACCAGATATACCCTATACATACGTGGCGGATTACCAGATATACCCTATACATACCTGGCGGATTACCAGATATACCTTATACATACGTGGCGGATTACCAGATATACCTTATACACACGTGGCGGATTACCAGATATACCTTATACATATGTGGCGGATTACCAGATATACCCTATACATACGTGGGGGATTACCAGATATACCCTATACATACGTTGGGGATTACCAGATATACCTCATACATACGTGGCGGATTACCAGATATACCCTATACATACGTGGCGGATTACCAGATATACCTTATACATACGTGGCGGATTACCAGATATACGTTATACATACGTGGCGGATTACCAGATATACGTTATACATACGTGGCGGACTACCAGATATACCCTATACATACGTGGCGGATTACCAGATATACCTTATACATACGTGGCGGATTACCAGATATACCCTATACATACGTGGCGGATTACCAGATATACCTTATACATACGTGGCGGATTACCAGATATACCTTATACATACCTGGCGGATTACCATACATACCCTATACATTCGTGGCGGATTACCAGATATACCTTATACACACGTGGCGGATTACCAGATAAACCCTATACATACGTGGCGGATTACCAGATATACCTTATACACACGTGGCGGATTACCAGATATACCTTATAAATACGTGGCGGATTACCAGATAGACCCTCTACATACGTGGGGGATTACCAGATATACCTTATACACACGTGGCGGATTACCAGATATACCTTATACATACGTGGCGGATTACCAGATATACCCTATACATACGTGGCGGATTACCAGATATACCCTATACATACGTGGCGGATTACCAGATATACCTCATACATACGTGGCGGATTACCAGATATACCCTATACATACGTGGCGGATTACCAGATATACCCTCTAGATACGTGGGGGATTACCAGATATACCTCATACATACGTGGCGGATTACCAGATATACCCTATACATACCTGGCGGATTACCAGATATACCTTATACATACGTGGCGGATTACCAGATATACCTTATACATACGTGGCGGATTACCAGATATACCCTATCCAGTGGCGGATTACCAGATATACGTTATACATACGTGGCGGATTACCAGATATACCTGATACATACGTGGCGGATTACCAGATATACCTTATACATACGTTGCCGATTACCAGATATACCTCATACATACGTGGCGGATTACCAGATATACCCTTTACATACGTGGCGGATTACCAGATATACCCTATACATACGTAGCGGATTACCAGATATACCCTATACATACGTGGCGGATTACCAGATATACCTTATACATACGTGGCGGATTACCATACATACCCTATACATACGTAGCGGATTACCAGATATACGTTATACACACGTGGCGGATTACCAGATATACCCTATACATACGTGGCGGATTACCATACATACCTTATACATACGTGGCGGATTACCATACATCCCCTATTCATAAATGGCAGTGTCATTACTTTGAGCTCAAGTTCTACCTACTTTAGCCAAAGAATGCGACACTTGTTTTCATATCTGTCCTATACAAGACCTTAATGGAAATTGCGGTCTTGGGTATGGGACTGACGTTCTCAGAATTACAGTCGGGGCAGAATAAATGTATATTCAAATTCAAGTATAAATGTTCTTGAAAAGGTACATCTGAAGTTTTTTAAAGTTAGCATCAGGTCTTAAAATGTCTACACCTAACTTTATGGTGTATGGCGAGCTGGTCAGAAAACTGTTAACAATTGCGATAGCAAGAAGAATGATAAACTACTGGCATAAACAAGTGTCAAGAACGGATAAACTATTGTGTGACCTATTAGCTTTTATCACATCAGATGTATGTTCTAACTATCAATCACCTTGGGTTAGCCACATTGAATCAATATTAAATAACTGCGGTCTTTCATATGTATTACTGATGCCAAGCCTATATGACAGACAGTGGTTGATTAGTATGATCGACACGATTCTCAGTGATCACTTTTATCAATCATGGAGCAGTTCAGTTACTAACAGATCAAAAGGCTTTTACTATAAATTTTACAAGAAATTACCTAAATTTGAAAATTACCTTTATCTACCAAAATCCATCTCTTATCCCTTACTTAAATTTAGACCTACAAATCATAAACAAATCACCAACAGAAAACAGAACCTGCAACCTTTGTAATTCATCAGCCATAGCAGACGAACTTCATTACATTTTTCGCTGTACATCACTTGAAAGTCATAGAAAAAAATCTCATACCAATTAGATATATAGAAAATGCCAGCCTCCAATCTTTCAAATTACTCTTTTTCATCCAGTAAAAGAAAAGAACTAAAATCTCTTGCAAAAGTTATAAATATTATTGCAACAAGAGTGTCATAGCCTCTATCGATGATGTTTGTTGTACCCATTATATGTACTGCTATCTTGCACATCATACTGTATTATTATACCTTGTAATTTACTCTGATATCACCTTTGGTGGTCCTACGGAGAATAAAACAATCTGAATCTGTAACCCACTCTCAGTGCGCTGATCATGATCGAGGCAAGGATGGGAAGGTATGGTATATGCAGAAGTTATCAAATCAGGTAACCAAAACGTCCTCCAAGTGCTTGTGCAGTAATTTGCATGACATTGCCAACGATGAGAATCGATAGGTGGCAGCGATTTGGCTGCCTACCTTCCAGCGTCCATCTTATTGAATCGCCTATCGATAAATCACGTGATAGCGAGTGGTCATATAGGCGCTGGTTCCGCGCGACATCAAGCTACAACTGCAAGTGGTTGATACGCTACTGGGATGTCTGTGTATGATGCAGCATGCGGGGGCTACCGTGTGTTTATCGGGGCTCTCGGGGCGGCAACTGGGAAAGGACATTTGATCAAAGATCTCCAAAAGTATGGACAAGTCTTAGACCTCTGGCTTGCCAGGTAAGGCATATTAACAATAACTATCATTTTCAGGTAACTCAAGTAAGGCTCAACCCAGTACGAATGTGCCAAGTCACATGACACGTTGCTTCAGTTGCTCATGTACACTGGAACAGGGAACCTTGTGTTGATGGTTCATAGGAGGGAACGGTCAGTATTTGTATCACTGTCAGATCAAGCTGGGAAGGGTAACGCGTTTGGCTCAAGTAAATACTTTGCCAGTGTTTTGATGTATGACAGTTAAAGAAAAGGAAAGATTCCCTCCTGTATGACATATCCCTTTTTATCTGTCATAGTTCAACATTAACTGGTCCCCACCACTTCATCAACATACTGACTGAGAAAAATACTTCTTTTATTCCATCCCATATGATTTTTACAGATAGTTTCAACGACATTGATTTAAAGCAACATGTGCTGTGCCCTACCGACTTCAGATCAGATACGTGAATCAACACAGCTGCTTCACCACCACATTGTATTGATTGTATGCACTATATGAACAGATTTCAATAGTCAGTTTGGTGGTTGTCACGTGAAAAGTTACAATGTGCATTATCATATTACCCAACATATATCTTTTAATGACCTTACAAGTCTGCTTGTTCACCAATATTCAGTTAGAAGCCGATTCTATGGAATAGGCTACATTCAGTTTACACGATATCTTGTCCTCACTCATGCTACGGGGCGGTGGGGTAGTCTAGTGGTTAAAGCGTTCGCTCGTCACGCCGAAGACCCGGGTTCGATTCCCCACATGGGTACAATGTGTGAAGCCCATTTCTGGTGTCCCCCGCCGTGATATTGCTGGAATATTGCTAAAAGCGGCGTAAACCAAACTCGCTCACTCACTCATTCTACCTATAAGGCAGTGGAGCTGTTAATGCATACGTAAGGGTAAACATTCAATCTAATCACTGAAATAAGGCAAAGTGCTGACAATATAGCATTACAAATAACATTCTCGAATAAAATTATCTAAATATGTAGATATGGAAAGAATATAGAACGGTTTCAAAACCAACCCTTACGCCCCACAGTCGACATATTGTACGCGGACCATGCAAAATCCGCTGCATACATGGCGGATGACGTTAAACACAATGTATCGGGCATGATATATCATGTGAAACCAAGTTATGAGTTTTGAGATTCTTTAAATTATGTAACACTGGCCTGCGGTCTTACATCATCAATGAAATGAATGTATATCTTATCTAAAGAGATGGAACTCTTGAGGTACACCACATGCTTGTCGTATCCCAGGTAGGTTATGCCCAGCTTAAGCACGTTTATCGATAGTCCGTCATTGTGTTCAGCTGAGGAGATATCGCTGGATGGCATTGTAATGAGGCATTATTAGTCGACATATACACAGTGAAGATTCTCTAGCTGACAAAATAACAGACGATTCAAAACATCACTGGACACTGCTATAGACACATTATTCTATTTGTGGTTATGTGAGTGAGTTTAGTTTTACGCCGCGTTTAGCAATATTCCAGCAATATCACGGCGGGGACACCAGAAATGGGCTTCCCGCATTGTACCCATGAGGAGAATCGAAGCCGGGTCCTCGGCGTGACGAGCGAACGCTTTAACCACCAGGCTACCCCAAACACCCCCAAGGGATATGTACAAATATTATATGAAAGACAGGAAAGTTACCATGACGGAAAGTCAAGAAGTATCTACAACAACCAGAGGCGTTTGGCAAGGTAGATAGGTTATGATCAAAATGAACAGCTGGGCCTAGATTTTCGAAGCTCTCTTAGCGCTAAGATAGTCGTAAGTTAATGTTAATGTATGGCACTTACGACTATCCTAGCGCTAAGAGATCTTCAAAAATCTAGGCCCTGTACAGTAAATCTGATAGACAATTCGTGTAATACATCTGTCTGGGTTTTTCTTCACAGAAACCCCCCGGGATATGCGTATGTTGTTTACAGCAAAGCTAGAGAGGCCGAGTCGCTGGTCCGAGAAAGGAACGGCAGGTAAGACACACCGAATGACACTTCTATGTATATTGTTGTGTTGGTGTCCTCACGGTGTGCCTACATACCATTCTGCCTACAGTCTTAAAACAACATATTACAGTCTGTAGGTTCTGCCTACATGCCATTCTGCCTACAGTCTTAAAACAATATATTACAGTCTGTAGGTTCTGCATGCGTAGGCACTTTGACAAATAATAACACCCTTCCTCACCCAATAACGACAAATAGACCAGTCCAGAAACCAGTCTAAAACATATACAGTAGATTCTGTCTATAGACTCTAATCCAACATTGATAAGAATAGACTAAATACACAGTCGTTTTAACAATATTATTTTACTTAATTGATTAAGAATAGCCTAAATAAACACATTTATCAAGCTACAACTGGCTTCTGGGCTTATGAAGGCGTACTGTCAAAAAAAACGGAAAAAAGTCCTTTATAGAATTTGATACAACAATGCTCATGAAAGCAGTACTGTCAAAACAAAAAGTAAAAAGCCTTATATAGAGAGTTAGATACTGTTTCTCAGATAAACTGTACAATGGCAGAGCTTCAGAGAGTAGAGTATATTACTTCTCAGGCCGGGGGTCAGAAGGTTCTCTTTGAAGATTATCGTCAGATATCGTCTGAATAACCGTCGCCAAACTGCCACACACTGGAAATGCATCATTTCTTACTGTAAAGGTCGCCTTACCACAGTAGGTGACTATGTGGGAAATGTATCCCCGCACAGTCACCCCAAGATTGAAGATGCTGGGAGTCTCCGCTTCATGAACCAGTTAAGAAACCGCGCTAGAGAGGAGGTTACTCCCATGCAGCATATTTACAACGAGGATCTGAACGCCCTTGACGACAATAATGAAGCACGTTGCAGCAGATGTTTCCCTAACTTTCCACAACATTAGCCGAAGTGAACATTGATGGTCCTTGGTCCCAGACTAAAAACAGTCAGACCAAGCTACAGTTCCTTGATGCTGCAAGCCACCTCCTCAAGCTCAATCTATATTTTGGGTAGAGATGATGGGTATGAAATGTGTCTTTAAATAATGCTATGTTTGATGCTATTATTATCATCTTAATAAATGATGCACTCTGAATGTTGTTCTTTTTATCAGTTACTTAATTGGATCAGACCATGTAGACATGGGGATGATGAATGTTTTCACTTTCCATTGCCAATGTGCCTACACTCCCTATATATGTTTTAGGACTGTAGGCAGAATGTCATGAAGGCACAATGTGAGTGAACCGTTGTGTTCCCCGTAAGGAACAGTACTCGCTGTGCAGGGTCAACCCTTCGACGCGCACGAAAGCTATGATAGTGGGTTCGAAAGCCGTGCGAGTGTGATTCATAACAAATAGTAAACGCAAAGGAACTGCATCTCATAGGGCTTTCCGCCGGGATTCACCTTCAGCTGACAACACCAGGGCACCTCCTATATATGTCCACGACATGGTCCTCTTGCCACTGTTGGTCCTGTGACCTCCAAAGTTGACCCCTAAACGTGCATATCATTGGGGTTGGGGGGTTGGGGGACCTTGCGCATACCCGCCTCTTTATCCGCCAATGCCCGTTGTGTCCAAGGTCGCCCTCTTTCTCTCTCTCTCTCTCTCTCTCTCTCTCTCTCTCTCTCTCTCTCTCTCTCTCTCTCTCTCTCTCTCTCTCTCTCTCTCTCTCTCTCTCCCCACCCTCTGTGCTAAGTGCCCTCTGACATCTCTGAGTGACGTCACACTTAAAGCTAAGTGCCCCCGACATCTCTGAGGGCCTCAGACGTAGGAGTCAGTGCCCCATGACACCTCTGAGGGGCACAGACGTAGAACAGAGTGCCCCTTAACATATCTGAGTAACGTCACACTTAGTACTAGGTGTCCCCTGACATCTCTGAGGCCCTACACGTAGTACTAAGTGCCCCTTGACATCTCTGAGTGCCGTCAGACGTAGTACTAAGTGCCCCTGACATCTCTGAGAGCCCCACACGTAGTGCTAAGTGCCCCTGACATCTCTGAGGACCCCACACGTAGTGCTAAGTGCCCCTGACATCTCTGAGGGCCCCTGACGTAGTGCCCTAACATCTCCGAGGACCCCACACGTAGTGCTAAGTGGCCCCTGACATCTCTGAGGGTTCCAGACGTAGTGCTAAGTGCCCCTGACATCTCTGAGGACCCCACACGTAGTGCTAAGTGGCCCCTGGCATCTCTGAGGGTTCCAGACGTAGTGCTATGTGACCACTGACATCTCTGAGGACCCCACACGCAGTGCTAAGTGCCCCTGACATCTCTGAGGGCCCCACACGTAGTGCAAAGTGGCCCCTGGCATCTCTGAAGGTTCCAGACGTAGTGCTAAGTGCCCCTGACATCTCTGAGGGCCCCACACGTATTGCCCCTGACATCTCTGAGAACCCCACACGTAGTGCTAAGTGGCCCCTGGCATCTCTGAGGACCCACACGTAGTGCTAAGTGCCCCTGACATCTCTGAGGGCCCCACATATAGGCCTAAGTGCCCCCTGACATCTCTGAGGTCCCCACACGTAGTGCTAAGTGCCCTGATATCTCTGAGGGCCCCACACTTATTGCCCCTGACATCACTGAGGACCCCACACGTAGTGCTAAGTGGCCCCTGACATCTCTGAGGACCCCACACGTAGTTCTAAGTGGCCCCTGGCATCTCTGAGGGCCCCACACATAGTGCTAAGTGCCCCTTGACACCTCTGAGGGCCCCACACGTAGTGCTAAGTGCCCCTGACATCTCTTAGGGCCCCACACGTACTGCTTAGTACCCCTGACATCTCTGAGGACCCCACACGTAGTGCTTAGTGCCCCTGACATCTCTGAGGGGCCAACACGTAGTGCCCCTAACTTCTCTGAAGACCCCACACGTAGAGCTAAGTGGCCCCTGACATCTCTGAGGGTTCCAGACGTAGTGCTAAGTGCCCCTGATATCTCTGAGGGCCCACACGTAGTGTTAAGTGGCCCCTGACATCTCTGAGGGCCCACACGTAGTGCTAAGTGCCCCTGACATCTCTGAGGGCCCCACACGTAGTGCTAAGTCCCCCTGACATCTCTGAGGGCCCACACGTAGTGATGAGTGGCCCCTGACATCTCTGAGGGCCCCACACGTTTTCCCTCTGACATCTCTGACGACCCCACACGTAGTGCTAGGTGGCACCTGACATCTCTGAGGACCCCACACGTAGTGCTAAGTGGCCCCTGGGATCTCTGAGGGCCCCACACGTAGTGCTAAGTGCCCCTAACATCTCTGAGGGTTCCACACGTAGTGCTCAGTGCCTTGACATCTCTGAGGGCCCCACACTTAGTGCCAAGTGCCCCTGACGTCTCTGAGGACCCCACACATAGTGCTAAGTGCCCCTGACATCTCTGAGGGCCCACACGTAGTGCTAAGTGCCCCTGGCATCTCTGATGACCCCACACGTAGTGCTAAGTGGCCCCTGGCATCTCTGAGGGCCCCACACATAGTGCTAAGTGCCCCTGACATCTCTGAGGGCCCCACACGTAGTGCTAAGTACCCCTGACATCTCTGAGGACCCCACACGTAGTGCTAAGTGCCACTGACATCTCTGAGGGGCCCACACGTAGTGCCCCTAACTTCTCTGAGGACCCCACACGTAGTGCTAAGTGGCCCCTGACATCTCTGAGGGTTCCAGACGTAGTGCTAACTGCCCCTGACATCTCTGAGGGTTCCACACGTAGTGCTAAGTGTCCCTGACATCTCTGAGGACACCACACGAAGTGCCAAGTGGCCCCTAGCATATCTGAGGGTTCCAGACGTAGTGCTCAGTGCCCCTGACATCTCTGAGGACACCACACGAAGTGCCAAGTGGCCCCTGGC
Source organism: Haliotis rubra (assembly GCF_003918875.1). Lineage (NCBI taxonomy): Eukaryota > Metazoa > Mollusca > Gastropoda > Lepetellida > Haliotidae > Haliotis > Haliotis rubra. The sequence continues at coordinate 83,609 of NW_025766969.1, read as the reverse complement.
ATCTCTGAGGGTTTTAGCCTTATTGCTAAGTGCCCCTGACATCTTTGAGGACCCCACACGTAGTGCCAAGTGGCCCCTGGCATCTCTGAGGACCCCACACGTAGTGTTAAGTGCCCCTGACATCTCTGAGAGCCCACACGTAGTGCTAAGTGCCGCTGACATCTCTGAGTGCCGTCAGACGTAGTACTAAGTGCCCCTGAGATCTCTGAGAGCCCCACACGTAGTGCTAAGTGCCCCTTGACATCTCTGAGTGCCGTCAGACGTAGTACTAAGTGCCCCTGACATCTCTGAGAGCCCCACACGTAGTGCTAAGTGCCCCTGACATCTCTGAGGACCCCACACGTAGTGCTAAGTGCCCCTGACATCTCTGAGTGCAGTCAGACGTAGTACTAAGTGCCCCTGACATCTCTGAGAGCCCCACACGTAGTGCTAAGTGCCCCTGACATCTCTGAGGGCCCCTGACGTAGTGCCCTAACATCTCCGAGGACCCCACACGTAGTGCTAAGTGGCCCCTGACATCTCTGAGGGTTCCAGACGTAGTGCTAAATGCCCCTGACATCTCTGAGGACCCCACACGTAGTGCTAAGTGGCCCCTGGCATCTCTGAGGGTTCCAGACGTAGTGCTATGTGACCACTGACATCTCTGAGGACCCCACACGTAGTGCTAAGTGCCCCTGACATCTCTGAGGGCCCCACACGTAGTGCAAAGTGGCCCCTGGCATCTCTGAAGGTTCCAGACGTAGTGCTAAGTGCCCCTGACATCTCTGAGGGCCCCACACGTATTGCCCCTGACATCTCTGAGGACCCCACACGTAGTGCTAAGTGCCCCTGACATCTCTGAGGGCCCCACATGTAGGCCTAAGTGCCCCCTGGCATCCCTGAGTGTTCCACACGTAGTGCTAAGTGCCCCCTGACATCTCTGAGGTCCCCACACGTACTGCTAAGTGCCCTGATATCTCTGAGGGCCCCACACTTATTGCCCCTGACATCTCTGAGGACCCCACACGTAGTGCTAAGTGGCCCCTGACATCTCTGAGGACCCCACACGTAGTGCTAAGTGGCCCTGACATCTCTTAGGGCCCCACACGTACTGCTTAGTACCCCTGACATCTCTGAGGACCCCACACGTAGTGCTAAGTGCACCTGACAACTCTGAGGGACCCACGCGTAGTGCCCCACTTCTCTGAAGACCCCACACGTAGTGCTAAGTGCCCCTGACATCTCTGAGGGCCCCACACGTAGTGCTAAGTGCCCCTGACATCTCTGAGGGCCCACACGTAGTGCTAAGTGGCCCCTGACATCTCTGAAGGCCCCACACGTATTGCCCCTGACATCTCTGAGGGCCCACACGTAGTGCTAAGTGGCCCCTGGGATCTCTGAAGGCCCCACACGTAGTGCTAAGTGCCCCTAACATCTCTGAGGGTTCCACACGTAGTGCTCAGTGCCCTGACATCTCTGAGGGCCCTACACTTAGTGCCAAGTGCCCCTCACATCTCTGAGGACCCCACACATAGTGCTAAGTGCCCCTGACATCTCTGAGGGTTCCAAAACGTAGTGCTAAGTGCCCGTAACATCTCTGAGGGCCCCACACGTAGTGCAAAGTGGCCCCTGGCATCTATGAAGGTTCCAGACGTAGTGCTAAGTGCCCCTGACATCTCTGAGGGCCCCACACGTATTGCCCCTGACATCTCTGAGGACCCCACACATAGTGCTAAGTGCCCCTGACATCTCTGAGGGTTCCAACACGTAGTGCTAAGTGCCCCTGACATCTCTGAGGGCCCCACACGTAGTGCTAAGTGCCCCTGACATCTCTGAGGGTTCCAAACGTAGTGCTAAGTGCCCGTAACATCTCTGAGGGCCCCACACGTGCAAGTAGTGCAAAGTGGCCCCTGGCATCTCTGAAGGTTCCAGACGTAGTGCTAAGTGCCCCTGACATCTCTGAGGGCCCCACACACGTATTGCCCCTGACATCTCTGAGGACCCCACACGTAGTGCTAAGTGGCCCCTGGCATCTCTGAGGGCCCCACACGTAGTGCTAAGTGCCCCTGACATCTCTGAGGGCCCCACATGTAGGCCTAAGTGCCCCCTGGCATCCCTGAGTGTTCCACACGTAGTGCTAAGTGCCCCCTGACATCTCTGAGGTCCCCACACGTAGTGCTAAGTGCCCTGATATCTCTGAGGGCCCCACACTTATTGCCCCTGACATCTCTGAGGACCCCACACGTAGTGCTAAGTGGCCCCTGACATCTCTGAGGACCCCACACGTAGTGCTAAGTGGCCCCTGGCATCTCTGAGGGCCCCACACATAGTGCTAAGTGCCCCTTGACATCTCTGAGGGCCCCACACGTAGTGCTAAGTGCCCCTGACATCTCTTAGGGCCCACACGTACTGCTTAGTACCCCTGACATCTCTGAGGACCCCACACGTAGTGCTAAGTGCACCTGACATCTCTGAGGGGCCCACACGTAGTGCCCCTAACTTCTCTGAAGACCCCACACGTAGTGCTAAGTGGCCCCTGACATCTCTGAGGGTTCCAGACGTAGTGCTAAGTGCCCCTGACATCTCTGAGGGCCCCACACGTATGGCTAAGTGCCCCCTGGCATCTCTGAGGGTTCCAAACGTAGTGCTAAGTGCCCGTAACATCTCTGAGGGCCCCACACGTAGTGCAAAGTGGCCCCTGGCATCTCTGAAGGTTCCAGACGTAGTGCTAAGTGCCCCTGACATCTCTGAGGGCCCCACACGTATTGCCCCTGACATCTCTGAGGACCCCACACGTAGTGCTAAGTGGCCCCTGGCATCTCTGAGGGCCCCACACGTAGTGCTAAGTGCCCCTGACATCTCTGAGGGCCCCACATGTAGGCCTAAGTGCCCCCTGGCATCCCTGAGTGTTCCACACGTAGTGCTAAGTGCCCCCTGACATCTCTGAGGTCCCCACACGTAGTGCTAAGTGCCCTGATATCTCTGAGGGCCCCACACTTATTGCCCCTGACATCTCTGAGGACCCCACACGTAGTGCTAAGTGGCCCCTGACATCTCTGAGGACCCCACACGTAGTGCTAAGTGGCCCCTGGCATCTCTGAGGGCCCCACACATAGTGCTAAGTGCCCCTTGACATCTCTGAGGGCCCCACACGTAGTGCTTAGTGGCCCTGACATCTCTGAGGGCCCCACACGTACTGCTTAGTACCCCTGTTATCTCTGAGGACCCCACACGTAGTGCTAAGTGCACCTGACATCTCTGAGGGGCCCCCACGTCTGAAGGTGCCACACGTAGTGCTAAGTGCCCTGACAACTCTGAAGACCCCACACGTAGTGCTAAGTGGCCCCTGACATCTCTGAGGGTTCCACACGTAGTGCTAAGTGCCCCCTGACATCTCTGGGGCCCCACACGTAGTGCTACATCTCTGAGTATCCCCTGGCATTTCTGAGGGTTCCCCACACGTTGTGCTAAGTGCCCCTGACATCTCTGGGGTTCCACACGTAGTGCTAAGTGCCCCTGACATCTCTGAGGGTTTGTACACGTAGTGCTAAGTGCCCCTGACATGTCTGAGGACCCCACACGTAGTGCTAAGTGCCCTGATATCTCTGAGGGGCCCCACACGTAGTGCTAAGTGGCCCCTGACATCTCTGAGGGTTCCACACGTAGTGCTAAGTGCCCCTGACATCTCTGAGGGCCCCACACGTAGTGCTAAGTGCCCCTGACATCTCTGAGGACCCCACACGTAGTGCTAAGTGCCCTGATATCTCTAAGGGCCCCACACGTAGTGCTAAGTGCCCCCTGACACCTCTAAGGGCCCACACACGTTGTGCTAAGTGCCCCCAACATCTCTGAGGACCCCACACGTAGTGCTGAGTGCCCCTGACATGTCTGAGGACCCCACACATAGTGCTAAGTGCCCTGATATCTCTAAAGGGCACCACACGTAGTGTTAAGTGCCCCCTGACATCTCTAACGGCCCCACACGTAGTGCTAAGTGCCCCTGACATCTCTGAGGACCCCACACGTAGTGCTAAGTGGCCCCTGGCATCTCTGAGGGTTCCAGACGTAGTGCTAAGTGCCCCTTACATCTGTGAGGACCCCAAACGTAGTGCTAAGTGCCCCTGACACCTCTGAGGACCCCAAACGTAGTGCTAAGCGACCTCTGGCATCTCTGAGTGTTGCATACGTAGTGCTAAGTGCCCGTAACATCTCTGAGGACCCATCACGTAGTGCTCAGTAGCTCCTGGCGTCTCTGAGGGTTCCAGGCATAGTCCTAAGAGCCCCTGACATCTCTGAGGACCCAACACGTAGTGCTAAGTGCCCCTGACATCTCTGAGGACCCATCACGTAGTGCTAAGTGCCCTGATATATCTGAGGGCCCCACACGTAGTGTTAAGTGCCCCCTGACATCTTTAAGGGCCCCACACGTAGTGCTAAGTGCCCCTGACATCTCTGAGCACCCCACACGAAGTGCTAAGTGGCCCCTGGCATCTCTGAGGGTTCTAGACTTAGTGCTAAGTGCCCCTGACATCTTTGAGGACCCCACACGTAGTGCCAAGTGGCCCCTGGCATCTCTGAGGGTTCCACACTTAGTGCTATGTAACCCCTGACACCTCTAAGGGCCCACACGTTGTGCTAAGTGCCCCTGACATCTCTGAGGACCCCACACGTAGTGCTGAGTGCCCCTGACATGTCTGAGGACCCCACACATAGTGCTAAGTGCCCTGATATCTCTGAGGGCACCACACGTAGTGTTAAGTGCCCCTGACATCTCTAACGGCCCCACACGTAATGCTAAGTGCCCCTGACATCTCTGAGGACCCCACACGTAGTGCTAAGTGGCCCCTGGCATCTCTGAGGGTTCCAGACGTACTGCTAAGTGCAATGACATCTCTTAGGGCCCCACACGTAGTTCTAATCGACCTCTGGCATCTCTGAGTGCTCCAGACGTAGTGCTAAGTGCCCTTTACATCTCTGAGGACCCCACACGTAGTGCTAAGTGCCCCTGACACCTCTGAGGACCCCACACGTAGTGCTAAGCGACCTCTGGCATCTCTGAGTGTTCCAGACGTAGTGCTAAGTACCCCTAACATCTCTGAGGACCCATCACGTAGTGCTCAGTAGCTCCTGGCGTCTCTGAGGGTTCCAGGCATAGTGCTAAGAGCCCCTGACATCTCTGAGGACCCATCACGTAGTGCTAAGTGCCCTGATATATCTGAGGGCCCCACACGTAGTGTTGAGTGCCCCCTGACATCTTTAAGGGCCCCACGCGTAGTGCTAAGTGCCCCTGACATCTTCTGAGGACCCCACACGTAGTGCTAAGTGGCCCTGACATCTCTGAGCACCCCACACGAAGTGCTAAGTGGCCCCTGGCATCTCTGAGGGTTCTAGACTTAGTGCTAAGTGCCCCTGACATCTTTGAGGACCCCACACGTAGTGCCAAGTGGCCCCTGGCATCTCTAAGGGTTCCACACTTAGTGCTATGTAACCCCTGACATCTCTGAGGACCCCACACGTAGTGCTAAGTGCCCCTGACATCTCTGAGGGGCCCCACACGTAGTGCTAAGTGCCCCTGACATCTCTGAGAACCCCACACGTAGTGCTTAGTGCACCTGACATCTCTGAGGGGCCCACACGTAGTGCTAAGTGCCCTGATATCTCTGAGGGGCCCCACACGTAGTGCTAAGTGGCCCCTGACATCTCTGAGGATTCCAGACGTAGTGCTAAGTGCCCCTGACATCTCTAGGGGCCCCACATGTAGTGCTAAGTGCCCCTGACATCTCTGAGAACCCCACACGTAGTGCTAAGTGCACCTTGACATCTCTGAGGGTCCCACACGTAGTGCTAAGTGGCCCCTGACATCTCTGAGGACCCCACACGTTGTGCTAAGTGGTCCCTGGCATCTCTGAAGGACCCACACGTAGTGCTAAGTGCCCTGACATCTCTGAGGGCACCACACGTAGTGCTAAGTGCCCCTGACATCTCTGAGGGCCCCACACGTAGTGCTAAGTGCCCTGACATCTCTGAGGACCCCACACGTAGTGCTAAGTGGCCCCTGGCATCTCTGAGGGTTCGACACGTAGTGCTAAGTGCCCCTGACATCTCTGAGGACCCCACACGTAGTGCTAAGTGCCCTTGACATGTCTGAGGACCCCACACGTAGTGCTAAATGCCCTGATATCTCTGAGGGCCCTACACGTATTGCTAAGTGGCCCCTGGCATCTCTGAGGGTTCTATACTTAGTGCTAAGTGCCCCTGACATCTTTGAGGGCCCACATGTAGTGCTAAGTGCCCCTGACATCTCTGAGGACCCATCACGTAGTGCTAAGTGCCCTGATATCTCTAAGGGCCGCACACGTAGTGCTAAGTGCCCCCTGACACCTCTAAGGGCCCACACACGTTGTGCTAAGTGCCCCCAACATCTCTGAGGACCCCACACGTAGTGCTGAATGCCCCTGACATGTCTGAGGACCCCACACTTAGTGCTAAGTGCCCTGATATCTCTGAGGGCACCACACGTAGTGTTAAGTGCCCCCTGACATCTCTAACGGCCCCACACGTAGTGCTAAGTGCCCCTGACATCTCTGAGGACCCCACACGTAGTGCTAAGTGGCCCCTGGCATCTCTGAGGGTTCCAGACGTAGTGCTAAGTGCCCCTTACATCTGTGAGGACCCCACACGTAGTGCTAAGTGCCCCTGACACCTCTGAGGACCCCAAACGAAGTGCTAAGCGACCTCTGGCATCTCTGAGTGTTCCATACGTAGTGCTAAGTGCCCCTAACATCTCTGAGGACCCATCACGTAGTGCTCAGTAGCTCCTGGCGTCTCTGAGGGTTCCAGGCATAGTCCTAAGAGCCCCTGACATCTCTGAGGACCCAACACGTAGTGCTAAGTGCCCCTGACATCTCTGAGGACCCATCACGTAGTGCTAAGTGCCCTGATATATCTGAGGGCCCCACACGTAGTGTTAAGTGCCCCCTGACATCTTTAAGGGCCCCACACGTAGTGCTAAGTGCCCCTGACATCTCTGAGCACACCACACGAAGTGCTAAGTGGCCCCTGGCATCTCTAAGGGTTCCACACTTAGTGCTATGTAACCCCTGACATCTCTGAGGACCCCACACGTAGTGCTAAGTGCCCCTGACATCTCTGAGGGGCCCCACACGTAGTGCTAAGTGCCCCTGACATCTCTGAGGGCCCCACACGTAGTGCTTAGTGCACCTGACATCTCTGAGGGGCCCACACGTAGTGCTAAGTGCCCTGATATCTCTGAGGGGCCCCACACGTAGTGCTAAGTGGCCCCTGACATCTCTGAGGATTCCAGACGTAGTGCTAAGTGCCCCTGACATCTCTGAGGACCCCACACGTAGTGCTATGTGGCCCCTGGCATCTCTGAGGGTTCTAGACTTAGTGCTAAGTGCCCCTGACATCTCTGAAGGTTCCAGACGTAGTTCTAAATGCCCCTGACATCTCTGAGGGCCCCACACGTAGTGATAAGTGCCCCCTGGCATCTGTAAGGGTTCCAGACGTAGTGCTAAGTGCCCCTAACATCTCTGAGGACCCATCACATAGTGCTAAGTGGCTCCTGGCGTCTCTGAGGCCCCACATGTAGTGCCAAGTGACCCTGACATCTCTGAGGGCCCCACACGTAGTGCTATGTGGCCCCTGGCATATCTGAGGGTTCCAGACGTAGTGCTAAGTGCCCCTGACATTTCTGAGCACCCCACACGAAGTGCTAAGTGGCCCCTGGCATCTCTGAGGACCCCACACGTAGTGCTAAGTGCCACTGACATCTCTGAGGGCTCACACGTAGTGCTAAGTGACCCTGACATCTCTGAGGGCCCCACACGTAGTGCTAAGTGCCACTGACATCTCTGAGGGCCCACACGCAGTGCTTAGTGGCCCCTGACATCTCTGAGGGCCCCACACGTAGTGCTAAGTTCCCCCTGACATCTCTGTGGGGCCCCACACGTAGTGCTAAGTGCCCCTGACATATCTGAGGATCGCACACGTTGTGCTAAGTGGCCCCTGACATCTCTGAGGACCCCACACGTTGTGCTAAGTGGCCCTGACATCTCTGAGGGTCCCACACGTAGTACTAAGTGCCCCTGACATCTCTAAGGGCCCCACACGTAGTGCTAAGTGGCCCCTGGCATATCTGAGGGTTCCAGACGTAGTGCTAAGTGCCTCTGATATCTCTGAGCACCCCACACGAAGTGCTAAGTGGCCCCTGGCATCTCTGAGGGTTCTAGACTTAGTGCTAAGTGCCCCTGACATCTTTGAGGACCCCACACGTAGTGCCAAGTGGCCCCTGGCATCTCTGAGGGTTCCACACTTAGTGCTATGTGACCCCTGACATCTCTGAGGACCCCACACGTAGTGCTAAGTGCCCCTGACATCTCTGAGAACCCCACACGTAGTGCTTAGTGCACCTGACATCTCTGAGGGGCCCACACGTAGTGCTAAGGGCCCTGATATCTCTTAGGGGCCCCACACGTAGTGCTATGTGGCCCCTGACATCTCTGAAGGTTCCAGACGTAGTTCTAAATGGCCCTGACATCTCTGAGGGCCCCACACGTAGTGCTAAGTGCCCCTGACATCTCTCAGGACCCCACACGTAGTGCTAAGTGGCCCCTGGCATCTCTAAAGCGTTCCAGACGTAGTGCTAAGTGCCCCTGACATCTCTGAGGACCCCACACGTAGTGCTAAGTGGCCCCTGGCATCTCTAAAGGGTTCCAGACGTAGTGCTAAGTGCCCCTGACATCTCTGAGGACCCCACACGTAGTGCTAAGTGGCTCCTGGCATCTCTAAAGGGTTCCAGACGTAGTGCTAAGTGCTCCTGACATTTCTGAGGGCCCCACACGTAGTGCTAAGTTCCCCTGACATCTCTGAGGACCCCACACGTAATGCTAAGTGGCCTCTGACATCTCTGAGGGCCCCACACGTAGTGCTAAGTGGCCCCAGGCGTCTCTGAGTGTTCGAGACGTAGTGTTAAGTGGCCCCTGACATCTCTGAGGGCCCCACACGTAGTGCTAAGTTCCCCCTGACATCTCTGTGGGGCCCCACACGTAGTGCTAAGTGCCCCTGACATATCTGAGGATCGCACACGTTGTGCTAAGTGGCCCCTGACATCTCTGAGGACCCCACACGTTGTGCTAAGTGGCCCTGACATCTCTGAGGGTTCCAGACGTAGTGCTAAGTGCCCTGACAACTCTGAGGACCCCACACATAGTGCTAAGTGCCCCTGACATCTCTGAGGGCCCCACACGTAGTGCTAAGTGCCCCTGACATCTCTAAGGGCCCCACACGTAGTGCTAAGTACCCCTGGCATCTCTGAGGACCCCACACGTAGTGCTAAGTGGCCCCTGGCATATCTGAGGGTTCCAGACGTAGTGCTAAGTGCCCCTGATATCTCTGAGCACCCCACACGAAGTGCTAAGTGGCCCCTGGCATCTCTGAGGGTTCTAGACTTAGTGCTAAGTGCCCCTGACATCTTTGAGGACTCCACACGTAGTGCCAAGTGGCCCCTGGCATCTCTGAGGGTTCCACACGTGCTAGTGCTAAGTGGCCCCTGGCATCTCTGAGGGTTCTAGACTTAGTGCTAAGTGCCCCTGACATCTCTGAGGACCCCTACACGTAGTGCCAAGTGGCCCCTGGCATCTCTGAGGGTTCCACACTTAGTGCTATGTGACCCTGACCTAGACATCTCTCTCTGAGGACCCCACACGTAGTGCTAAGTGCCCCTGACATCTCTGAGAACCCCACACGTAGTGCTTAGTGCACCTGACATCTCTGAGGGGCCCACACGTAGTGCTAAGTGCCCTGATATCTCTTAGGGGCCCCACACGTAGTGCTAAGTGGCCCCTGACATCTCTGAAGGTTCCAGACGTAGTTCTAAATGCCCCTGACATCTCTGAGGGCCCCACACGTAGTGCTAAGTGCCCCTGACATCTCTGAGGACCCCACACGTAGTGCTAAGTGGCCTCTGGCAGCTCTGAGGGTTCCAGACGTAGTGCTAAGTGTCTCTAAAATCTCTGAGGACCCCACACGTAGTGGTAAATTGCCCCTGGCATCTCTGAGGTTTCCAGACGTAGTGCTATGTGCTCCTGACATCTCTGAGGACCCCACACCTAGTGCTAAGTGCCCCTGACATCTCTGAGGACCCCACACGTAGTGCTAAGTGGCCCCTGGCATCTCTAAAGGGTTCCAGACGTAGTGCTAAGTGCCCTGATATCTCTGAGGGGCCCCACACGTAGTGCTAAGTGGCCCCTGACATCTCTGAGGATTCCAGACGTAGTGCTAAGTGGCCCCTGGCATCTCTAAAGGGTTCCAGACGTAGTGCTAAGTGCCCCTGACATCTCTGAGGACCCCACACGTAGTGCTAAGTGGCCCCTGGCATCTCTAAAGGGTTCCAGACGTAGTGCTAAGTGCTCCTGACATTTCTGAGGGCCCCACACGTAGTGCTAAGTTCCCCTGACATCTCTGAGGACCCCACACGTAGTGCTAAGTGGCCTCTGACATCTCTGAGGGCCCCACACGTAGTGCTAAGTGGCCCCAGGCGTCTCTGAGTGTTCCAGACGTAGTGTTAAGTGCTCCTGACATTTCTGAGGACCCCATACGTAATGCTAAGTGCCCCTAACATCTCTGAGGACCCCACACGTAGTGCTAAGTGCTCCTGATATCTCTGAGGGCCCCACACGTAGTGTTAAGTGCCCCCTGACATCTCTGAGGGCCTCACACGTAGTGCTAAGTGGCCCCTGGCATCTCTGACGACCCCACACGTAGTGCTAAGAACCCCTGGCATCTCTGAGGACCCCACACGTAGTGCTAAGTGGCCCCTGGCATATCTGATGGTTCCAGACGTAGTGCTAAGTGCCCCTGATATCTCTGAGCACCCCACACGAAGTGCTAAGTGGCCCCTGGCATCTCTGAGGGTTCTAGACTTAGTGCTAAGTGCCCCTGACATCTTTGAGGACCCCACACGTAGTGCCAAGTGGCCCCTGGCATCTCTGAGGGTTCCACACTTAGTGCTATGTGACCCCTGACATCTCTGAGGACCCCACACGTAGTGCTAAGTGCCCCTGACATCTCTGAGAACCCCACACGTAGTGCTTAGTGCACCTGACATCTCTGAGGGGCCCACACGTAGTGCTAAGTGCCCTGATATCTCTTAGGGGCCCCACACGTAGTGCTAAGTGGCCCCTGACATCTCTGAAGGTTCCAGACGTAGTTCTAAATGCCCCTGACATCTCTGAGGGCCCCACACGTATGGCTAAGTGGCCCCTGGCACCTCTGAGGGTTCCAGACGTAGTGCTAAGTGCCACTTACATCTCTGAGGACCCATCACGTAGTGCTAAGTGGCTCCTGGCGTCTCTGAGGGCCCACACGTAGTGCTAAGTGCCCCTGACATCTCTGAGGGCCCCACACGTAGTACTAAGTGCCCCTGACATCTCTGAAGGCCCCACACGTAGTGCTAAGTGCCCCTGACATCTCTGAGGACCCCACACGTAGTGCTAAGTGGCCTCTGGCAGCTCTGAGGGTTCCAGACGTAGTGGTAAGTGTCTCTAAAATCTCTGAGGACCCCACACGTAGTGGTAAATTGCCCCTGGCATCTCTGAGGTTTCCAGACGTAGTGCTATGTGCTCCTGACATCTCTGAGGACCCCACACCTAGTGCTAAGTGCCCCTGACATCTCTGAGGACCCCACACGTAGTGCTAAGTGGCCCCTGGCATCTCTAAAGGGTTCCAGACGTAGTGCTAAGTGCCCCTGACATCTCTGAGGGCCCCACACGTAGTGCTAAGTTCCCCCTGACATCTCTGAGGACCCCACACGTAGTGCTAAGTGGCCCCTGACATCTCTGAAGGTTCCAGACGTAGTTCTAAATGCCCCTGACATCTCTGAGGGCCCCACACGTATGGCTAAGTGGCCCCTGGCACCTCTGAGGGTTCCAGACGTAGTGCTAAGTGCCACTTACATCTCTGAGGACCCATCACGTAGTGCTAAGTGGCTCCTGGCGTCTCTGAGGGCCCACACGTAGTGCTAAGTGCCCCTGACATCTCTGAGGGCCCCACACGTAGTACTAAGTGCCCCTGACATCTCTGAAGGCCCCACACGTAGTGCTAAGTGCCCCTGACATCTCTGAGGACCCCACACGTAGTGCTAAGTGGCCTCTGGCAGCTCTGAGGGTTCCAGACGTAGTGCTAAGTGTCTCTAAAATCTCTGAGGACCCCACACGTAGTGGTAAATTGCCCCTGGCATCTCTGAGGTTTCCAGACGTAGTGCTAAGTGCTCCTGACATTTCTGAGGGCCCCACACGTAGTGCTAAGTTCCCCTGACATCTCTGAGGACCCCACACGTAGTGCTAAGTGGCCTCTGACATCTCTGAGGGCCCCACACGTAGTGCTAAGTGGCCCCAGGCGTCTCTGAGTGTTCCAGACGTAGTGTTAAGTGCTCCTGACATTTCTGAGGACCCCATACGTAGTGCTAAGTGCCCCTAACATCTCTGAGGACCCCACACGTAGTGCTAAGTGCCCCTGATATCTCTGAGGGCCCCACACGTAGTGTTAAGTGCCCCCTGACATCTCTAAGGACCCCACACGTAGTGCTAAGTGGCCCCTGGCATCTCTGACGACCCCACACGTATTGCCCCTGACATCTCTGAGGACCCCACACGTAGTGCTAAGTGGCCCCTGACATCTCTGAGGGCCCCGCATGTTGTGTTAAGTGCCCCTAACATCTCTGAGGGCCCCACACGTAGTGCTAAGTGCCCTGATATCTCTGAGTACCCCACACGTAGTGCTAAGTGCCCTGACATCTCTGAGGGCCCAACACGTAGAGCTAAGTGCCCCCTGACATCTCTGAGGGTTTCAGACGTAGGGCTAAGTGCCCCCTGACATCTCTGAGGGTTCCAGACGTAGTGCTAAGTGCCCCCTGTTATCTCCAGGTACCGTCACATGTAGTGCTAAGTGACTTCTCAACATGTTAACTACACGTGCTGGACACTGGTCTTCTGCCCCTTACCCCAGTGTTATATATCGTTTATATCGGCCTTTAGCCCTTGGATAATGCTGGACATTGTCCGCTGATCTTACCATTAAACAGGTAGACGTGGGAACAGCAAACAGCCTCGATGCGATATTTTTGTCAATCAATAAATATTTCAAGTGAAACATCGATTCTTTATCGTTCATCATTAAACTGTTGTTTTGACATAGAGGTTTAGAAGAAAACCTTCTTTTTTTTACAGTTTTGTAACCATAAGGTAATTGTGTGACTAGACGTGCGTGTGGTTATGTAGTGTTGATTTATTGCCATTACGGTCAATATCAACATCTGTGACACTGCAACACGTCCCGCTGCTTCCACGTTTATCTTCCACAACTATAGGTCCATGCCAACATCTAATTGATTTCTTCTGGATATATACCCACGCATACCATATGTACGTGTTTGCATTGAAACTTCAAAGTTTAAATCGACTGCGAGTTTAAGGACTGTGAGAGAAATAATTTTTAGATGGCGTGTTTGTTTTTGTCAGCTGCTACTCGTGTTTCTAGGTTTGTAATGGTGTTGTCCTGTATCATGTCAAGCCCATGATAGATGTGAATTATCCCTCTGATGTGACATTTTACCCCTTTGGTTGTCTAAACACATGGTGAGTTGCATCTGTGCAAGAAACACATATCACTTCATAAAACGATAAAGTACATATCATTATACTTATATTTTTTTTGTTCCCTCAATCTCCCTGAAGAGTAAAGAACGAAACATGTTGGAGAAAACGGCATTCTGTTTTTATTTATCTATGCAATATATATATATATATATATATATATATATATATATATATAACCCTAAATAAACATGTAGTAAAGAACTTTGCATGAAATTTGATGTCACGTATCGCGCCTGGCACGTGTACTTTGAGCACAATGAACTTGCTTTTTGACTCCTGAAGTTCACACACCTGATATTGAAAATTGAAGAACGGGAGATTATTGTCAAGCCTCTGATTGTTGTGGAATACACGTTAATTCTGGTGACCATCGAAACACGATCTCATCTATATGGAGACATTATCAACATAATGGGAACACGAGAGATTTGCCGCGGCAAGACAACCACATTCGGCTGGACCATCTAAGGAATCGATTCCAGACTGACAGTTTGACTGTTTGGGCCATTCATGGCTGATTTTCTCAATCAGTTCTAAGACTGTACGGAACCGACAGAAGGAGCGCAACATCCCTGCCCGACTGACTGCAATACGTCGGCCTGTGAGCAGCTGTTCATTCAAGGACAGGGACGTAACTTCACGCTTCAGCAGGATAATATCCGTCCACATGTCGCTCGTTTTGTGACAGATTTCCTGTGACAGCAGAACATTCCGGTACTCCCCTTGCCAGCTGTTTCTCCGGACCTATCCCCTATCGAGCATGCTTGGGATGAAATGGACCGACATTTACGTCAAGCCCAGAATCAGCCATTGACGTTAGCTCAATTTGGACAAGTGTTGGTCCAGACATGGAACAACATTCCCAAAGCTTTCTTTAAAAGAATCGTTTAGTGTCGTCTTTGTCAAGGCTGCATCAACGCCAATGGTGGACACACACGATACTGACTTTGTGAATTGACTTTTGATACCATATCTCTTCAAGGGCGCGTCACGATGTCATATCATACAGATTTCGATATTATCCTGTTAATCAGGATGTGATGGGTAGTATGTAAAGGTTAACATCCGGGTATATCAGGATGTGATGGGTACTATGTAAAGGTTAATATTTGGGTATATCAAGAAGTGATGATAGTATGTAAAGGTTAATATTTCGGTATATCAGGATGTGATGGGTAGTATGTAAAGGTTAATACTTTGGTATATCAGGATGTGATGGGTAGTATGTAAAGGTTAATACTTGGGTATATCAGGATGTGATGGGTAGTATGTAAAGGTTAATATACGGGTATATCAGGGTGTGATGGATTGTATGTAAAGGTTAATATACGGGTATATCAGGATGTGATGGGTAGTATGTAAAGGTTAATATTTGGGTTTATCAGGATGTGATGGGTAGTATGTAAAGGTTAATATTTCGGTATATCAGGATGTGATGGGTAGTATGTAAAGGTTAATACTTGGGTATATCAGGATGTGATGGGTAGTATGTAAAGATTAATATACGGGTATATCAGGATGTGATGGGTAGTATGTAAAGGTTAATACTTGGGTATATCAGGATGTGATGGGTAGTATGTAAAGGTTAATATACGGGTATATCAGGATGTGATGGGTAGTATGTAAAGGTTAATATTTGGGTTTATCAGGATGTGATGGGTAGTATGTAAAGGTTAATATTTGGGTATATCAGGATGTGATGGGTAGTATGTAAAGGTTAATACTTGGGTATATCAGGATGTGATGGGTAGTATGTAAAGGTTAATATACGGGCATATCAGGATGTGATGGGTAGTATGTAAAGGTTAATATTTCGGTATATCAGGATGTGATGGGTAGTATGTAAAGGTTAATATTTCGGTATATCAGGATGTGATGGGTAGTATGTAAAGGTTAATACTTGGGTATATCAGGATGTGATGGGTAGTATGTAAAGATTAATATACGGGTATATCAGGATGTGATGGGTAGTATGTAAAGGTTAATATACGGGCATATCAGGATGTGATGGGTAGTATGTAAAGGTTAATATTTCGGTATATCAGGATGTGATGGGTAGTATGTAAAGGTTAATACTTGGGTATATCAGGATGTGATGGGTAGTATGTAAAGATTAATATACGGGTATATCAGGATGTGATGGGTAGTATGTAAAGGTTAATATACGGGTATATCAGGATGTGATGGGTAGTATGTAAAGGTTAATATACGGGTATATCAGGATGTGATGGGTAGTATGTAAAGGTTAATATTTGGGTTTATCAGGATGTGATGGGTAGTATGTAAAGGTTAATATTTGGGTATATCAGGATGTGATGGGTAGTATGTAAAGGTTAATACTTGGGTATATCAGGATGTGATGGGTAGTATGTAAAGGTTAATATTTGGGTATATCAAGAAGTGATGATAGTATGTAAAGGTTAATATTTCGGTATATCAGGATGTGATGGGTAGTATGTAAAGGTTAATACTTGGGTATATCAGGATGTGATGGGTAGTATGTAAAGGTTAATACTTGGGTATATCAGGATGTGATGGGTAGTATGTAAAGGTTAATATACGGGTATATCAGGGTGTGATGGATTGTATGTAAAAGGTTAATATACGGGTATATCAGGATGTGATGGGTAGTATGTAAAGGTTAATATTTGGGTTTATCAGGATGTGATGGGTAGTATGTAAAGGTTAATATTTCGGTATATCAGGATGTGATGGGTAGTATGTAAAGGTTAATACTTGGGTATATCAGGATGTGATGGGTAGTATGTAAAGATTAATATACGGGTATATCAGGATGTGATGGGTAGTATGTAAAGGTTAATACTTGGGTATATCAGGATGTGATGGGTAGTATGTAAAGGGTTAATATACGGGTATATCAGGATGTGATGGGTAGTATGTAAAGGTTAATATTTGGGTTTATCAGGATGTGATGGGTAGTATGTAAAGGTTAATATTTGGGTATATCAGGATGTGATGGGTAGTATGTAAAGGTTAATACTTGGGTATATCAGGATGTGATGGGTAGTATGTAAAGGTTAATATACGGGCATATCAGGATGTGATGGGTAGTATGTAAAGGTTAATATTTCGGTATATCAGGATGTGATGGGTAGTATGTAAAGGTTAATACTTGGGTATATCAGGATGTGATGGGTAGTATGTAAAGGTTAATATACGGGTATATCAGGATGTGATGGGTAGTATGTAAAGGTTAATATACGGGTATATCAGGATGTGATGGGTAGTATGTAAAGGTTAATATTTGGGTTTATCAGGATGTGATGGGTAGTATGTAAAGGTTAATATTTCGGTATATCAGGATGTGATGGGTAGTATGTAAAGGTTAATACTTGGGTATATCAGGATGTGATGGGTAGTATGTAAAGATTAATATACGGGTATATCAGGATGTGATGGGTAGTATGTAAAGGTTAATATACGGGCATATCAGGATGTGATGGGTAGTATGTAAAGGTTAATATTTCGGTATATCAGGATGTGATGGGTAGTATGTAAAGGTTAATACTTGGGTATATCAGGATGTGATGGGTAGTATGTAAAGATTAATATACGGGTATATCAGGATGTGATGGGTAGTATGTAAAGGTTAATATACGGGTATATCAGGATGTGATGGGTAGTATGTAAAGGTTAATATACGGGTATATCAGGATGTGATGGGTAGTATGTAAAGGTTAATATTTGGGTTTATCAGGATGTGATGGGTAGTATGTAAAGGTTAATATTTGGGTATATCAGGATGTGATGGGTAGTATGTAAAGGTTAATATTTGGGTATATCAGGATGTGATGGGTAGTATGTAAAGATTAATATACGGGTATATCAGGATGTGATGGGTAGTATGTAAAGGTTAATACTTGGGTATATCAGGATGTGATGGGTAGTATGTAAAGGTTAATATACGGGTATATCAGGATGTGATGGGTAGTATGTAAAGGTTAATACCTGGGTATATCAGGATGTGATGGGTAGTATGTAAAGGTTAATATACGGGCATATCAGGATGTGATGGGTAGTATGTAAAGGTTAATATTTCGGTATATCAGGATGTGATGGGTAGTATGTAAAGGTTAATACTTGGGTATATCAGGATGTGATGGGTAGTATGTAAAGGTTAATATACGGGTATATCAGGATGTGATGGGTAGTATGTAAAGGTTAATATACGGGTATATCAGGATGTGATGGGTAGTATGTAAAGGTTAATATTTGGGTATATCAAGAAGTGATGATAGTATGTAAAGGTTAATATCCGTGAATATCAGAATGTGATAGGTAGTATAGACAAGTACTAGTAAATATTTGGGTATAACAGAATGTGATGGTAGTATGTAAAAGGTTAAGCTCTAACGTATACATCCCTCTCCCACTTGATCTTGTAACTTATTTCTGGGTCCACAAGTTTAGCCTGGATATAATTCTGAAAGTCCAAGGTTTTGTGTTGTCTTTCTTCCTTGTGGCCCCCCAAGCGCTGTCCGCAAGACTTACCTCCTTTATGGAAATCGCGGGAAAACCTTATAGCTATTAATGTGGTTCAAATGTTCGCAGGTGTATACTTGTATACAAAAGATTTCTTTTGTTTGGCTTATCTCTTCTTTTGTAAATATGGGTAATTCTGAGGACACAAAATACATGTCTTCTTCCCCCTCGAGCAGGAAAAATTGTTCTGCATGTGGAAAGTTAATGTCGCCTCAGGATCGATGCTGATTGCTGGGAGTGCGTTGATATTCCATATTCCTTAGTCTCCCGCTGCCAGGCATGTCAGCCCCTGTCACCGACATCATGTGTAAAGTAAGCATTAGTAATCAAGAAAGCCCGAGGAAAGAAGATCTTTTTAAAAACTACACACTAGAACTCCAGCTAAGGTGCCTACAAAAGCGGAGGTCATCTGGGACACTCAGTCTACTCCAGAGGCTGTAAAACTGCAGCTCGTTACGTGGGGCCTTATCTGCGGCTTTGAAGCCGTTTGGAGATCTCATCAAGGTCTTTGGAAAACGGATCTCAGCACTTTCACAAAAGAACCTAACACGTTAGAGGTATCTCGGCCAATTAAAAAAATCCAGTCTAAGTAAACTTAGGCTTATACTGAGTCTAACAAACCCTAGTAGAAGGTCGCGTCAGCTAACCTTTTCAATTGACCAATCAGAACACAGCTTACCAAATCGCGAAAGTTGACATTCGCACATCCGTTTTGAACTTTTACCTCGAAAAAGTTTGTACCCGAACGATTCCGAATGCTATTTTACGTACGATTGCTTCCGAGTGGTGCACATGGGGCACCCCACAACAGTGAGTAAACAGTCGCCGAAAATAGCGTTTTTGTCAATATTCAAGGGTGACAGCTTGCGGAGATAATAGCTGTTGGTAACCATGTCATCAGAAAACCCTTAGTGTATATACTGCAGGTCAAATATCTGTGTTTTATGCGGATTTTCGTTTGTTGAGGGATCAGTCTCAGTGACCGGGGAATTCTGTAAGTCCCGCCGAACCCCAAACAGTAGACTAATACTTAGTCTCTGAACATATAATTTCGATAGTAACAAACAAGCCCATTTAAATTGAAAAGGAGCCCCAGGAAGACCGGAGATTTCTGAGGAAATCTAGACTTGCTTTATTTAGGGCTTTAGTGCTGTAGAGAGGGCTTGACAGTAGGGTAAATAATGTGGTTCAGGGACTGTGAGACAGACTAGGGCCACACAGGCAGCATGGACCACACCGCCCGTACGGGCCGCAATACCGTTTGTCCTAATTTGTATCATACAGACATTTGCATGCGTTCTTCTCAGTCATACATCGCAATCATCTCGCGGACATAATCTTCGAACCATAATTAAACCTGTTATACATTTGATAACAGGCTGGTCTCATTGGAAGTGCTATATCTGGACGCAATGTCTCCTTTACCAGGTGCCCGAGACCTCTATTCAAGAGGATCATTGGAATAAATTTGGATTTGAATTATGGATTATCATCACTTAAGTACCGTGACAGTTTGGGATGTTCATCACTTCAAACGAAGGAGTCGCCTTCCTTTGAGAAAAGCTTTCAAGGATTTGCATTTAAACTTCATGAAAACTCGTGTATCACGGAAGGGAGGATCAGGGACTTTGACGAGAGAGTACCACTAATAAACAATACTCAAGGACTGTTTACTGGTTTGAGTCTTGGATTAGGAAGATGCTGCCATCAACTAGTGAAGTCGATGTTGTGAAGGCCCGTTGGCAGTCAAGATGGAGGTCTCATGGGATCCAAATGATTTACGGCTACTTGGACAACATGGCCAAGGCAGCACTCTCAGTCTTTAATAGCTAAACTTGTAGGTCAAATTAACACTCTTGAGGAGAGACTCCCATCTTCATCAACTCGGTTCTTCAAGCTCATGTGAAACCAGGAACATGTTATATTCACAACACTTGTCCAACTAGATCCTTAATGACAGAGGCCTAAGAGATCAGAAGATGACAGGAAGTTCCATGGAGCCTTAGCACTGACATCCTCTGCTCACTTGAGACTTCTTTAGAGTGATCTTTATGGTCACAGGTCCCACAGGGACCTGGCCGAGCTGGGCCCACAGAATAAGATGGTATAACCGTAACACATCCAAGTCACATACCAATCGATACCGAAAAGGATAACAGGCCAAAGGCCCAAATCAATCTGACTTTTCATACCTCACTGACAAAGAACACTTCTTGTTGAATTTAGTTGGCTATAGAAGGATATTGCTCTGCATTTGCATTTATCCTCACCAAACAAGGGATTCATTTTGGGAAGGACCCAATACTGACAAGTATACTCCATTCCTTTGAGACAGAAGTTATCCTGAGGCAACACATATCTATCAAATGGGACTCATCAGTCATCTTATCGTGACTGCTGCGTTATCCATTTGCACCTAGGGAGAAAGCATCTTTATCACACTTGTAATGCAAGACTGCTTTTCTTTTGACTTTAGATACGGCTTCTAGAATCTTCTAGTATGAAGGATTCATCTAGAGCTGTAACTAAAGCACTGCCGGGGTTTCCCTCAAATAACTAAAAGACATCAATCAGACCCTGGGGATAAGTACCTTCACAATCGCAGCTCTTGCCTTTACTTTGGATCGCGACCTTCCAGACAGTATGTTATGCTAAGTAAGAGCACTGAAATGGTATTTACATAATACCGACCTCTTTCATTGTGGACGCCAACTGTGGTTAGCTCGCCAAGAAATATCAGAAAATCACATGACCAAAAACGCAGTTGTGCCTTGGATCAAGAAAACTACTAAACTGACCTATACTATAGCAGAATATCAGCCACCCAAGTACGGTCCCTTACGTCCACACGAAACTATCATGTCAGCCTGCCACTGGGCATCTTATAATACCCTCATCTTTGGGAGGTCACCCAGGACCAGTCGGTTCTGTTCGACTAGCCTTCTGGTGTTGGAGAAAGTAGGGGGAAGAGGTGTTAGTTGATCGACGGTAGAAGCCACGTTTATACCAAATTTGACGTTTATCACTGATTGACATCCTGAGATCGGACAACTGCCAGTGCAACAGTCACAGGTGAGCTACCTTTTCACCTAAGACCTGAGGTGGGCTGATGTGATCCTGGAGACACTTCTTGCTGCATTTAGTACGTCGGACGCCTCAAATGGTGTGCTATGAAAACAAGCGGGTTATATTCAGTCAGGGATACAACAACATTTCTCAATTGAGTGAACAGGGTATAAACCGGAAATCACATCTTCATGACGTCATCAAAAAGACCGGAAATGATGTCACCGTCCAGTATCATAATAAATACAGCAGTAAGAAGCGTTCTCAAGTGATGTCACAACTTCCGAACACAGGTATAATTATAATGTTTTCCCGCCATAGACAACACAAAATCTTGGACTTTACGAATCTTTTTGAAACTATGTCTGTGGTTTCAGAAACAAGTTTCAAGAAAGGGGCAATCAAATGTACATATTACCCATCACTTTCTTGATAAACTCAAAGAATAACCTTACATACTTCCTAATATACTGAACCACAAAAGAAACGTCGCTTTGCAAATGCAAAATTTTGTTCTTGCAAGATGGTGTTTTTATTATGTTTGTACCGTTTTCTTGACATGTTTTTCAATCCAAATTGACAGTTATTACCAACATCAGTGTGTTTTCTGTGGAAATCGCATATCGACCAAACGCACCGAAAAAGGCAGACATGGAAACAGGTTCCGTATGGCATTCGTGAAAATGAAAATGCACTTGCATGTCCTGACAACCCTACCAATGAAAGCGGGTCCCAAGCTCGCCTGAAATCATTTTTATTTTGACACAACCACCATGCGACGTCTTACGAGAGATCAGGGGAAACAAGTCGTGGGACGTTTGCAAGTTGTCCAGACTCAAAACAGACCCACCAGTTCCGATACAGTGCGTCGACGTTTGCGCGGGAGAAACCTCTGCTGTCACAGATCATACCGTAATCCTGTCCTCACCGCTCATCACCGCCAAAACCGACCAAAATGGGCAACTCAGCATCGAAATTGAGCTTATCGACAATGGAGACCTGTGCTGTTATCTCGTGAAAGCCGATATTGTGTTTCAACAGTCGATGACAGAGTGAGAGTATGGCGAGGGCGTGGCGAAATGTTTTCCAATGAGTGTATTGTTGAAAGATATTCGTGGGCTGGTCCAAGCATCATGGTGTGGGGTGCAATCGGTCTGAACAGTTAGTTGACACCGTGGTGTTCCAGAATCTTGGTCCAGGATGAGGAAATGACATGACAGCTGCGCGCTATATTGATAAAATCATAAAACCCCACGTTGTACGACATTTTGGACGTTACAGAAATCACATCTTCCAGCAAACATCGGTCGTGCCCACACTGCCAGAGCAACATTGGACTTCCCAAGACAACATGGCATCCAAACCCTACAATAGCCTGCGAATTTAAGTCCAGTAGAACACCTTTGGGACGAACTTCAAAAAAGACTGAATTGCCTCCAACCAAGCCCGACAACTGCGGCTGGACTCGATCAGGCATTTCGCAGAGTATAGACCCAAGTGCCTATGGCCTTCATCGACCGGCTAATTCATTCCATGTACAGACGATGTAACGATTTCATCGATGCCCATAGAGGCCTCTCACGATACTGACTTTAGGGTATCTTAATGGTGCCATTTTGGGTGATTTGTTTTGTGTGAACTCCAAATGTGATTCCCGAAAATGTGTTAACCATAATTGTCAAGTTTGAACTCAGTCCTCCTATTTGATTGTTAATTAGAGTGAATTAAAAGTGTGTGCTTTAAGAAACCCCTATCAGTGTGACATTTCTTTTGTGGTTCAGTGTATATATAACTACACTTAAAAAAAACAAAACGCGTAAGTCATTTTTAGAAGAATTTATTGCGCTAGTTTAAGAACAATTATGTAATTTCAAGGTCCGCTACCTTGCCAATTCTAACGTCAACCAATTCCCGATAACCAGATCTAAACCCGACAAACCACCCATGGGATGAACTCGATCGACGTGTACGTCAACGTCAAAACACGCCTCAGACCCTTCCACAACTGGCCATCGCATTGCAGGACTTATCCAGTGTGTACCGAGACGGTACTGAGCAGTAATTGCTGCCACTGGTGGCCATACAAAGTACTAACTTTGACACCATCTTAAACAGAAACACATTCAACAATATAGACGAAACATGACAATGTTGTGTTGGCGAACTCTTTGTCTATAGACGTGTGAATTTTCACCTTTTTTACCATTGGAATTACATGAAATAATTGCTCTTAAACTAACGCAAGAAATTCTTCTAAAAATGGCTTCTTTTTTAAGTGTGTACTTCCCGCTGTATTAGTCACTTCTCTACTATCAAAGTCAAGAAATCTAGTGCCTGCACGGGGCAACTAACTTGTTTATCCTTAACTCCAGTTGACGAAGTGCTCTACACAGCGGCGCTATCCCCCTAATGCACTCTTTAATGCTACAAGCGATGACTAGGCCATGTTCCAGATAAACCACTATCGTAACATACATACTTGCACTTCATCATACTATCTCCACCTGCCTACAGGGCAGCAGGTTTTCAAACAAAATGTAGGCTTGTCATATCCAGTGTGGGACTCCATGTATATTCTATTTTTGGTGACAAAGCCAAGCGAGCCTGTATGGCTCAGTACACACAAGTATGGGTTGTTGGAGACCGATTCGACTTATATGAACTTCTTCATCCTAGGGATTGGATTAATGTCGACTTCGTTATTGAAGGGTGTATACTGCCCCCACCCCTATCCTCCAAATCAGTTTTAATTACTGAAAATATCTTACCTCGTGTAATTTCATTCACAACAACTTCATGCGCCTAGCGACGAACATGAATAGGCTAAGTTCTAGTAAGTTTGTTTGTGTCCCATTCAATCCACACACTCAGTGTGAGCCGCCCAAAACGCCAGAATACACAACCATCCCAGCCACTGAGGAATCCACAAAAATGAAATTTCAACAACTGGTAGTCTAGATCACGTACTCACGTACTTTGTGTACCCCTCTGAGAAGCATAAACTGGCACGGCTCCCATGACCGAAAGTTATGATTACACGCCTTTAACACTGGCGATTTCGGCTCAAGGCAAGAAGTACTAGAGGGTCTATGTACTGAGAATGTGTAATTTCAAATGTAACACGTTGTGCAAACAACAACCTCTTTTTTGCGTCTACCATGATGGCGATATTAAGCGTGAGGTCACGTGTTGTTCCTTGGTTGACAAAACGAAGGCACAACAGTTTTGCCAGTGGAGTGTCACAAGGCCCAATCCTGTTCACTGTATATACCATACCCGTTGGTGATATAGCCCGAGCCCACAATCTCAGTTATCATCTTTACTATGCTGATGACACGCAGCTATGTCTTGGATTCAAGCCACTAACT
The DNA here is from genome assembly GCF_003918875.1 of Haliotis rubra. NCBI lineage: Eukaryota > Metazoa > Mollusca > Gastropoda > Lepetellida > Haliotidae > Haliotis > Haliotis rubra. The sequence continues at coordinate 59,017 of NW_025766969.1, read as the reverse complement.
ACATCTTCTGTACAGAATACCCTGCAGACAATAACAAATTGCACAGCTGAGATCAAATGTTGGATGAACAGTAATTTTCTGAAATTAAACGATGACAAAACTGAGATTCTCATCATCAGCTCCAAACAAACAAAATCAAAGTTCAAGGTCCCTGGAGTTCAAATTGGAGACACGTTTGTTCAACCAGAAAGCCATGCTCGAAATGGGCGTGCTCCATTCTCCAGGAACTAGCTATATAGTCAACCTCCACAAGCCTGGAAGGTCACTCAGATCAGCTAGTAACCAAAGCTTAGATGTTCCATTTGTCCGAACCACAACATACGGGGACAGATAATTTAGCAGAGCGGGTGTTGTTCTCTGGAATTGATTACCTGAAAATGTCAGAAAATCGGAAAATATCAACAGTTTCCGAACCATCCTCTTCAAAAGAGCATTCGACTAAGCGCACATGAGCAGGACTCTGGATATGTAGCGCTATACAAATGTCTAATTTGATTTTATTTTGATTTGAACTGTCCATATACCAATCCTTTGTTTGAATACACGATTACAGGTAAAATGTGAAAATGATAATTATTTTTTTTGTTCCATATATTCAGAACTCGTATATTGTACTTCCGCTGTGAGTAAATTTAATTGTAAATGACAATCCAACATGTCCTATTTTTCGGGCAGGATCCAGACTCTTAACATAATCGCGCCATTTTTCAAAACATAATGGACATTGTCGTAGTGCCGTCAGAGAACAGTCTCATAGCCTGTTGTCTGAACTAACACGAAAGAGCAGACCGACGTAGACGTCAAAATTAACTAAGTGTTATGCTTTTATCTAACTTTTAAAAGTTCCTTTATTAAATGTTGACGCTTTTGTGAAGTCGAAATCGCTATGTTTCTAACAAATTGACATATACATATCGCGTGATTTTGATTAGCTTCATGGGGGACATCTTGTCGCATGAAACCTTTTTCCTGTTTCGTTCTGTCACAGCGGCTGAGTCAGGACAGTCATTGTCCGATACATATTTAATTCCCAAAGCCATATACTTCATAGCCAAGGCATGTATAACTTGAATGCAATTATTTGTTTGATGGTAATCTCCATTCTTAAACTCCTCACCACTGCATTGTATACTGACCCGTCAATCTACCCGTGTCACTTTCATTAATTACTGTTATTTATAGCATGGTATTCATAACCTCTCGCTCTTAATTTTTCACAGTTTCAATAATAGATTCCTTCAATGCGGCACATCGTTTGGGCATGTCAGAAATAAGCTGTTTGCCATGTATTTTAAGGTGAAGATTCAAAAGTTATTCTCAATATTTACCATCAAAAGGACAAGAAGTGAACTCAAAAACCAAAGAAAATTCGTCAAAAGCAATAATGATGACATGCTTGTCTACTAAACAGCTTGATCAGTTTTAAACCTACAAGCACCCTTGGCCTATGTGTTCAGCAAATTGTTCCATTGCTTGCCATGTAACGTCAGTACAGCACACGGCAACACGACAGTACAATCGCGTTTTAAGGTACATGTTCGCAATGCGTGGGAAAGGTTTGTAATTATATCAAATATAAGGACAAATATAATGTCCCAAGAAACGTTGGAGACAGGAAACTTATCAGCGTATTGCAATAGTCATATTTTCCGTGGTGTACTGAAATTGTTTCCATTATCTGGAATATACATCTTTTTAAAGCAATAAAAATGTATTGAAAAAGAGAACGTCTAATGTGTAACTTCCGCCGTCTAACGGGGCACTACAGAAACATAAACAGAAGCAGGGTGATGACAGAGAAAGACAACCTCCTGCTGGTGAAACAGCAATGGCATCTCTGTCTTAGTATTAACAAAACTCCTGAATATCTCACATGTTCCTCATTCGTTCTTTTCAATCCTTACAAACTGGCTTCACTACGAAACTGTTCCTTGATGGCTGTGACTCCCAAATACTGAGTTAGACAATACAACTAGATTATCTGCTACAGGTCAAACAAGGGTGCACCACTGATACAACTTGGTGAGGTAAAGGATCTTAAAGGGTGAAACGTTGTTTCTTTCCCTACAGTTATGTAACCTATACATAGTGCAGTTAGTTCAACAACGACTAGTTACTACACAGGCATCAACTTCCACCACACACACCAGAGGCGTTCTGCTTTCCGTGCCGATACTTGGAGGTGATTACATATTAGTCTAGGTGTTGGTGAGGAAAACTGGACTCATGACTTGTAACTGGTCTCACTTATAGTAGCTGACAAAACGGTAAACCTTTAACAATAGAAAATAGATAATTGTGTCGCTGGTTCTTGAACATAGCGTATCTTAGATATCAGATTTTATAAAATAGGATTAGTTAAGGAATGATTGGATAAGGTTGTTTGTTACTTTATTATTATTTTAGGGCAATATGAACATGTCTATTTTTCTGATGTATTTTGGGAGGTTAGGGCACAGAAGTCACCATGTTAGCTTGTGGAGTGGTATAAATTTGTATATTCAAAGAACTTCTTTTTTTAATATAGGATGCTTGCCGGGCGGAGAGTTCGAGTGGAGCATGCTCGTCCTTATTTCAGTAGGTCTGCGACATCAACACTGCCTTTCCATCTCATAGCATCTCGGTTACGACGAAATTCAAAATTAAGGTCAAGGCAGCGATCAAGGTCGCCTAGGAACGCGCGAGCACGAGACCACGGAATACTGAGGTAATGCTAATGTTTCTTTCTCTCACCTTTGCCTTCACATTGTTGAAATTCAGTTAAGTATATCAATTGGTCTGAGGTTAATAACAATTGAATGGAAATAATGTTATCAGCAAATACATATTCCAAAGCTTTTGTTCAAGGTCATCATGCAAATGCAACAGTGAAAGATTCCGGTGTTCTAGTACTTCCTCAACTTCAAGGACACCTTCCCGCTCAGAGACACAACGCAGGTACTGTAGATAAAACATTTGATTGCTCAGTTAACATTGATAATTAGTTACCACAAAAACAATTTAAGGGTCGATTCGTTGATTCATGTTTTTGACTGTGAAATTCCTAGTTATAGCTAACATGTCAAAGTTAGCATAACCGGACAACGAATCTATTTTACGATTGTATTCACTGACGCATATTGGACACTGCATATGAGAATCACCCTTTCAAAAAATAGGCATGAATGGCTTTCCATGTTCCCTCGGTAATGCTTAGGTCTTGTTGATAATTTATTGTTACCCCTGAATCAGCATGTATCCGTCAATATCCGCACTACGTGTACACACAAATGTCTATGACACATGTGCGTATCATGTACTTGTCACATAGCGAGAGTTGTGTAACATTCTCAAAATATATCAATTTCAGGCACGATTCATCCGACAAAAGAAGAAAACGTTACAAGCACCACTGTAGTCGAAAGAAACGAAATCCATCAAGATCACGTTCCAGTTCCAGTTCCAGTTCCAGTTCCAGTTCCAGCTCTCGTTCCAGCTCTCGTTCCAGTTCTAGTTGCTGGAGCAGCTCCAGATCTCAGCCCACGTCCAGACATAGATCGAAGCGTTCAGACACCGATGTATCACTGAAGTACTTCAAATGCAAGGGTACACAACGGAATAACAAAAGCCCACTAAGTTCAAGCACTAAGATAGGTGATATGTCAACTGGGATCGAGAGCTGGACAACAGATGACGATTTACCCAACATTGAACTATACGACGCACCACTCAGCGGCAGGAACATTGCTACTTCAGAGATTACAATAAGTGAAAATACAATGTCCCAACCTCAACCTACCCTAGTATCATCAGCCGTGATGAGTTCTACATCAGCTGACACAAACATCGGCATAGACAGGACAGAACGTTCCTTACATGGACAAACCAGTCAGTGTCATATTCAGAGAGCCTCACAAAACATATCAAATACACAAAATGAACAATTGTTAAACGCTTCGAATCAAAACGAAACGGTGTTGTGTTCTCATGTACCAGTAACCATTGAAACTCAACCACCCCAACAAACATCAATATCCTATCCAACGTGAATAGCACAGGCGGTCAGGATGATTCTCATCAGCAAATCTAAACACACGCGTGTGGAAGACGCCCCTATCATCTTCACAGAGGGGGTTCTCCTAAAAAGGACGAAAGTGTAGCTGTTCAAAGCCGGTGCCAATGCCAATGAGATGTTTGAAGTAGAAGAGTGTTCTTTGTATTAGATAATTCCCGTGTGAAAATGAACTACACCACAGTAGTTTGTGTTTGAACACTGACATGCAGATTGCCACGTTGGTTTGTTTTAGAACATTCAGTACACGAAAAACACGCTGCATATTTATCTGTGTATTAAACTGAATTGATCTCTGCTACTAGTTCTGACTACGTGGAAACAGCTTCCACATGTCATGCTCACTTTGCTGGCTTTGTAAACATGTTATGTATTACTGCTGTGGTTGATGGGTATTTATACTGCTGGTGTGTATCTCCCTTTCATTAAGAGTGTAGCCTGTCTTTTGCAGCAAAGAGTTATCACGTAAATATGATGTGCCTTCAAAATAATTTCATGCCTCATATTTACGTCGTATTGGTAAACTTAAGTCGCCCACCTTCGTCACTTTTATAATAATCATGGAATCACACTGCAGGGATATATAATCATGAAATAGATAGTTCTGATGGGTCGTCAGGAGTAACTTTGACAGTCAGAGGTAGAACGGTACCAAACACGACCACAAATTGTCCATGGACCATGCAATTCCTCCATGTACATGGGTATGGAGTCATCGTTGATTCTGACACATCAGTAAAAAGTCGTCGGTTGCTCGGAGCTTTTAGTATGAGTTCCTATCCACAGTAACACCTAGGCCCCCTACTCATGCTTGGAGGCGGTTTTGTAACCAGACAAGAGGTAGAAAATATGTTCAGAAAATATGTTCACTTTGAAACAGGTTTCTGTTGACAGGAAATGGTAATGATCACACAGGGCTCCGTTCAAGTCCAGGATCGATCAGAAAAGAGGCTTAATGAAATCTAGCTGTTCAGAGTTCTGTTCTTGAGATCTGAGTTCTGATCAGACGATTCTAAGTCGTTCTTATTAGACTAGTCCACATGGTCTACGGCCACACATTGTAGCCTGACGGCAGTGGCGACTCATTTGGCACATCGCTAATGGTCTCTTGTAACGCTTGCAGATGAGTCAAGATTTAGCCTTGACTTTCGGAATATGCGGACGTGTCTGGAGGAGTGCTACTATTGTAATGCAAATGTTAACGTGAGACAACATGGAAGAATTGGGTGGGCCAGAAACGATATGGTGCTGGATCACTTTGGCTGCCAGAATGTATTGTATCAGTTGAATGGTCGCTGGACAGTACTACTGACACACATACTTAGCACGCCGTACTCGTCCACGTTGTGGTTCCCTTTCACGACAGTCGTGCATTCAGCACCAAAACATCACTGACGTACGAAGGCCAAGCACGAGTCATTCCACTGATAGGACTAATGTAGGGCGCGCTCAGGAGGCGCAAAGGTGTCAAAGGTCCAGGCAACTGCGTAAGGCGAACTGCACCAGACACTACAAAAAGAGTGGACACAATTCCCACAAACTAGAGATGGGAGTTTGATTGGGGCCACGACACGACACAAACACATTTTTAACCTTCATGCGAGCCTGATCCGTTACTGATCAAGTCGTCTCCAAATTTCATTTTTGACAACACACTTGCAATCTTGTATCTCTCCTGGTTGTTTACACAGGTACAGGGTAATCGTAATTATCAGTATATAATCGTATGAACCAGGCACTGAGTTTTGATAGTTCCGGTAATCCTAGTTTTGTTAAACTCTATACATTAACCCTTACAGTTATTTGGCGTTTTCAGTTTGTTTTCCCACCAAAAGGCGCTTTACCAAACTACCTGGTCCAACTGATGATAGAACAGCCACTTAGCCTGATTCTTACTGATATGTGTAAAGGAATGTATCTGTCACAACAGGAGAACGTATACACGATTGTACTTGTGTGTGAAGCTGCTTATACTAGTCGGGACTGATGCCGGCTTTATTGTGCCAGCTCACTGAGATACCAAGCCACAGTTTTACACGGATGACCTGCTCAGACGCAACAAACTGATCCCCAGCTGACTAACAACTTGATGAGGTCTAGGCAAGGAAACAACAAGTACCATGTTTTGACATCTTTTGGTGTGACGTGGCAGTGGATTGAAACACTGATCTCCAGCACTGCGGGCAAAGGGTCTTTCCACTCCACCACTCAGGCGTTCGAACTTCATAGTAACTTCATGTACCTGTAGTGAACTGACAATACTCATAATTAATGAGGGCTTAACCTGTGAATGAAAGTTTTGTTGACGGTTGAAGAATATATTGTGTAGTGTGTGTTGCGAATGGTGGTAGTTGCTAGTGTCTATATTTGACCTGTCCCTTAATTTGGTGGAATAGGCTATTGCCGAGTAAAAATACCATTACGGCTGTTGCGTTATGACTTCAGGTTACAATAAATGCACATGCGCATGCGCCCTGTTGAAGTGTTGTTTGTTATCCTCAGAAAAGGTGAAATATGCATGTGAATTTAACGTTCAGTTAAACACTGTTGCAGTCGACATCGAAGGGACCAACGTAAATAACTCCACTAAATATATGCAGGGATCAATCTTTTACTTCGAGACAGAACAGAAAAAAAAGAAGTGTTGGCAACAAATTCCTTGAGCAAGAAGTTAATGTCTGTAAAACCTGCCACCACAACACGGCCTATTCAGGTTGCGATTGTAGCTGCACCACATACCAGCCTACAGTGTCATTCCTGATTTTTCCATTTTCAAGGAAGGCTGAGTAATCTAGTGAATGTTTTAACGGTCACTGGACAGAACTATTAGGACAACATGCTGACACCCTTTGTTGGTTTGTTAATGTCTTTTGTCAAGAAGACAGCCTCCGTGCTCCTCGTACCCGAATCAATCCCAAGAATGATATTGCAGCAACGATCATAGACTTTGCGTCTGACTGGGCTGGCTAAACTCAAAACGACACTGGGCATAGTTTGCCTCGTTGAGTGAACAAATATTTCACAATCGTACCACAAATCCAGAAAGACCAACTTTGAAATTTCCCATCTTACCAATATTCTACTGGAAACTAAGATATTTTACAATTTAAATCTTTATATATATATATATATAATTTACTAAACATGACTCCACAGATATGCAGTTATATGATGTTTCGGTGCTAAGTAGATAGGTTAGAGTTTACTATTCTAATTGTACAGATAATCACAAAAATGCACTGTTTTTGTTTTAAACATATTTTATTCAAAAATGAAATGGATTGGGCACAAGTTATCCAACTTAGGAACGCCCTCTCCAAAAGTTACATATTTCATATTTACAATATCAAAACATTGACAACAGGGATGTGTTGAGTGAATTTACAAGATTTTTAAAGATGATGTGTATAATATATACAAGAATAGTGATAGTGTTCATATAGTGATAGTGCAAAATGACCAAATAACAATAAATCTAGATTAATAGGTATGCGATGCTTAACGACAGCATTTACATTTACAAACAAATCTTTACGCTGCTTTGTATACAAAGAACATTCTAAAAGATAATGTCATGAATTTTCACAAGGACAACCACAAGTACAAGAAGCATCTGATCTTATATTAATTTAATATAAATCGTAATTAAGCGGACTTGTATTGTACCTCAGTTTTTTATGAATAATGTTAAGCTTTCTTGTGCCAGACCAAAAGAATGACGGGGCTGCATTTATCTTACTTTGAATTTTTCAATTTAAACCCTCCTAAAGAGTCTATGTTTCGTATTTCTATGGGCACATTGTTCCACATTCGTATAGTAGATGAAAAAAAGATGATAAGGAAAGTTTCAATCTCGTAAATGGAAGGGAGAGGTTTAAAGAGTTACGAAGGTTATAAGAGGATTTTTGACCAACATATGTAGGTAGTAATTCCTGAAGGTATGATGGTGCAATATTGTGAAGAATCTAATAAAATAAGCAAAGTTTTCTTTTTCTTCTTCGTTCAGTTAGGGTTTCCCAACCAGTTTCAAAATACAAATGATCACGAGAAGCATAATTTGGAAGTCCTGTCACTATAAGAGCTGCTTCTAACTGTACCTGTTCTAAAATGTTACAGCCATCAAGATACATATTGTCTAGCTTGTCTCTGGTCGAGAACAATACAGCTTGTGGTGAGGTGAGGTGAAATGGGGTTTAACGTCGTACTTAAGAATATTACCCTCATATGACGACATGCATGCGTGTGTATGCGTGGCTGCTTGTACTAGTCCATATTAGTACAAGCACGGCCGAAAACTATGAAATACACAATGCCATTTTAGAAAGTGGTCAAATGTAACATATGTTATGTTTTTATAACAAGCTTTACTAAGAAAGTGTAATCCCAAATATAACATATGTTACATTTGACCACTTTCTAAAATGGCATTGTGTATTTCATAGCTTTCGGCCGTGGGAGCCGTGCCAATTAACACTTATCAGAGGGGTACACAAAGTCCGCAGTCTAGACTACCAGTTGTCCGACTTCCATTTTTGTGGAAGCCGCGGTGGCTGAGCGGTGTACGCGTCTGAATTTGTGTGCTGGCGATTAGGTGCCTGACTCTGAGGGTGCGGGTTCGAATCCCGTATGAGACTCAACCCCAAAAAGTACTATAATCTGTACTTTACTAAGAAAGTGCAATCCCAAATATAACATATGGTATGGTGTAGTTCTTGACTGGGCTATGCCTAGGACGTCACTTCATCATCCAACTCATGCAGTTGACCCCTTGGTCACTGTGAATTCGCATGGGCATTCCATAGTGAAGGACGAAGTTCTTGTGGAATGCTTCTGCAGTGGTTGTGGCTGTAGTGTTCTTCAAGGGCACTGCTAAAGCATATCTCGTGAAATGATCGGTGATCACAAGTACATGTTGGAATCTTCCCTTTGAAATACCTATGGTGAGAAATTCCATGCAGACTAACTCAAATGGCTGTGATGTGGTGATGGAAACAAGAGGTGTGCAGACATTAGTTAGCGTTTTCCTCCTGAGACACCTGTCACAGTTCTTGATCCAATCAATTGTATCTGTTTGCATGCCTGACCAGAAAAACCTGTCACAAATTAAGGAGAGACGTCCAGGGAGACCAATATCATTATGGAGGCCTTGAAAGGCATCAGTGATGAAATTAGATGGTAACGCAAGCTACAGAATCCATGGTAATGTCTTCTCGGTGTTCCAGGTCTGTCAGTTGTGACTAGGTATCTGCATCCATGTTCTTTATTCCAGGTCTATAGTGGAAGTCGAAATCATAAGCAGAGAGAGAGAGAGATGCATGCCATCGGTAACCTGTAGCAACCAACTTGGCACTGGCGAGGACGTTGGTATCAGTCAGTACTGTAAATCTTGTCCCAAACATGTCATAATGGATCTCTTCACTGAGTGCCCACTTCAGCGCGAGGAGCTCCTCTATGAGCTGAAAAGTTGCTTTCCGACGTGCTTCCCTGCTCTTATAACTGATAACCCTCTTTGCCCCATCTTGTTCCTGGTACAACACTGCACGAAGTCCACACCCACTGGCATCTGTATGTAGCTCAAATGGTTTGCTGTAATGTGTACATGCAAGGATAGATGGTGAAGCTAGCAATGTTTTTAGCTGTACATGCCTGTTCTTGTTCCTGTTCCCATTTCCGTGGTTGATTGGGTGATTTCTTGGGCATCAGTGAGGATGATGGCTTGGCATTCTGGACAAAATTCTTCACAAATTTCCTATAGTATGCTGCGAATGCAATAGATCGGCGAACTTCTGAACCACTGGTATATGAACCTACGTAGGTATCGGCCAATTCTCTGTTCTTCATCATCTCGGGATCAGCTGAAATTCCTTTTTCAGAGACAACATGGCCAAGGAACTTGATTTTCTTTTTGCAGAACGAACATTCCTCTGGTGAATACTTTAGTCCTGTTTCTCTGCTTCGCTGAAGTATTTGGCTCAATCGGTCTAGATGTTCATCAACTGTTGATGAGAAGATGATGATGTCATCCAAGTATAAGAGATATATCTTTAGATGCAGGCTTTCAAAACACTCGTTCATGAGTCACTGGTAAGTCACAGGACTGTTGCACAATACCAAAGGTATGCGACTATACCCATAAAATCAGTAGACGCAGTTAGCTCCTTGTGTGGCTCTTATATTATTTGGTGGTAGCTGCTTTCGTGTTCATAGCACTATAGAACGTAGAAACTAAGAGGGCTTCAAACATCTTTTCTCAATCCAAGGGATAGAATAACTGGCCTTATTGGTACAGCTGGCGAAAGTCCATGCAATTTTTTCCACATGAAGAAGTTGATTGAGACGACCCTTCCTCGTACAATGCTAGTGGTATTCTTCGATATCACTGTTTGAATGACATGTCATCTGTAAGTTGGATCCGATGTCTGACCCAGTATGTGTGTCCCAAGTCAGTGTCTCCTGGGGAAAATACATACAAGTAGTCCTTAATAACTTGTTTTCCTCTGAAAGGGCGGTTTCGTTGAAATCCATAAGGTCCAAGACAGTGGCATCTTCAGATGAGCTCAAAGATGAAGAGGCGTTTTAACTTCACAACTTGCAGCACACATAGAAGGGCACGACTTGGAATAGACACAGAGCGAGTGGTGAGATTAGAGACGTGTACATCAACAAGCATCTTCTGTCAACTTCTATCATATGATACTAAGGTATATTCAATTTCAAGATTCCAAGGTCAAGTATACATGATCCTCATATATATAAGATCCGTGTCGTGTGATTATTTCAGAAACTTCTTCTTATATATGTACTACTGTACGCTCGGTATTCTCATCACTTTCTTTATATATATATATATATATATATATATATAACATAGATAAATAAAAACGGAATGCCTTTTTCTCCAACATGTTTCGTTCTCTACTCTTCAGGGAGATTGTAGCGGTTACAGTATGACGTCATTACATATATATTGTGACGTCACAATAGGGACAACATTCTAGAGCGACAAGGTCACAGCTTGCAATGGTTTAACATTGGTTTGAACTTGTCTATGAAGTAGTGTTCTTTTAAAATTCGTTTTACTTTGTCCGAATTTTGAACTTGATATAAAGGAAATATTGTAAATTTAACATCGTTTCCTTTCGCACAGACATCTAGATGTTCACTCAGTGGGATACATCGGGTTTCAGGACACTTTATTTGTTGTTTGTGGACACGAACCCGGGCTCTTAAATTTTCTGATTGACCAATATACTGTTCATTACAGCCTGTGCATGTTATGACATATATTATGTTTTTGAAGAGCAGTCAAAATTCTGTTTTGCATAGAGTTCTCCGTGTCTCGTGAAAGTTACAGAGTGTCCTTCAACAATATGTCGACACGTTCCACAGTTACCTCTAGACAAAAAATAAAATAAATTTGGCTTTAGTTAGTATCTTTTTAAGATTCTGATTTTGTCTTTTGCTATTTATTATTTTTCTAGATTTCAGCATTGATTTCAGTTTTTCATCTTGTTCTAAGATGCACATATTTGTTTTAATTTCTGGAACACATTTGGGTTCAACGGATTATAAGTAGATACAAAAGCAATTACTTTTTCCTCATTGGTTTGTTTCATAGTTCCTGTTAAAAGATCTTCTCTATTAAGCTGTAAAGCTTTATTTATTCCGTCTTCAACAAGATATTTTGGATATTCCAAAAATAGTAAAAACATCCTAAGTTCATTCAGTCTTTGATTGCGGGTGTCCTGGTTTGAAACTATTGTACATATTCTTCGTGCCAGGTTATAGGGAAGACTTCTTTTGGTGTGGCTCGGATGACAAGATTTGAAGTTTAAATATTGTTTCGTATCTGTAGGTTTGTAGAAGATATCTGTGTCCAATTTCCGCCCCGATTTGAAGACCATTGTGTCTAAGAAAGCTGTTTTAGTTTCATCTGCCTCCATAGTGAAAACAAGATTTTCGTCCATGCTATTTAATAGTTCGTAAAATGTATTTAGTTTCTCCTCAGAAAATGGCCAAATTATGAAGCAGTCGTCTAGAAATCTTTTCCAATTATCCATGAAATAATGGGCAACATCCTCTCCAAGAATTTGACTGATTTTATGCTTGAACTTTTCCTCCAGATATCCTAAGACAAGCGTCACATAAGTCGGTGCCATTTTGGTTCCCATGGTTGTTCCTTTAATCTGTTTATAGTACTTATCGTCAAAAAAGAAAATATTGTTTTTTAAGATGAATTCAACGCTTTCCAAAATAAATGATTTTGAAATTCTCTCAGGTACGTGTTCTTCACAACGGTTTAACCAATAATCCAACGCTTTACTTCCTAGGCTATGTGGGATACTTGAATACAATTTTTTTACATCAAAAGTTACAAGTTTGCTTGTTTCATTAACGTTTTGTGGTAAAGAGGAAAGGAAATGCATAGTGTCATGAGTAAAACTTTTAACAGTTGATGAGATTGGTTTCAATACAATATCAATGAAATTACTGAGTCTATGTGTAGCACACGCTGGGCCTGCAATTATAGGTCGGAGTTTCAAATCTCCCGGGTGTTCCATCTCAACATAGCTGCTTTTAGCACTTTCACAATGTCTTATGATCTCCTTACTTTTATGAATTTTGGGTAAGCCATAGAAATTGCTCGATTTGCAGTCAAAATGTGTTATATAATTTTATTTATTTTATATATATGTGTGTGTGAATTTGAGGTAATTTGAGAGAATGTTAGTTCCCAGAGTGACTGGTATTGCCTTGTTGTAATAATTATCAGGCACAATAAGTAACACGGACTGTATCTTGGTAGATGCGCTTCCAGTCTTTTCTAGGTCTACAACAATTAGTCCAAGGAACTGCAGGAGTTCATCATTCAACATGCAGTAGGTGCTTTAGTGTTCAAGAGGAACATCAGGGAAGTTCTGCCTGTAAAATGTCTCTGATGTAGATGAGATGGCTGTCCCTGTGTCCAGTAAAGCCTTGCACTTGACTCTATTGATGGTTACAGTACTCTGTTTGGTCTCCCACCAACTCGGCTGTTATCTGATGATTGTTGACACTTCTTGGGCCCATGGTCTGCCCCTTTCCATAGGCCTGTGGTAGTTTAAAGAGTCTCCATCGATGACTGCTCTCCATCCCCTTTGTATATGTTCAAGATGCCTACATCTGTGACATCTTGGGACATCTTTTACAGTCGGGGGTCTTTGGAAGAGACTGGGATCCCTCAGCCAATCGTGAGTCGCCCAAAGGGTAACTTCCTCTGGTCATTGTAGGCCGTGTCAAGATGAAGGTGAAGATAGTTGTATTGTACATAAGGCATAGTGCATATTTCATTGCCTAGGGGACATGTGCTATTGGTGACCTTGTCCTAGTCCTTGTCCTTGACTTCAAAATGGTGTATCCTGGTTTTGGTCCTACCTTTGCCTATCGGTCCTGCCTTCTAGCTGACCCTTTATATCCTTGAGCTCAGAATTATCTGTGTTGACTGTAGTTTTATCGGTGTCATATATCTTGTTGGTCATAGATTACCTCTTCTGAAGATCATCCTCAACTTGACGCAGGTAACTGAGGAAGTACTCATATGTTACATCCTGGGGCCCGTTCCTCAAAGCGATCGTAGTGCTAGGGTGATCGTAACTCCCATACTTACGACTGTCGTAGAGCTACGATCGCTTTGAGGAACAGGGCCCTGGACCACTTCATAGCTGGAAAGATCTTTCAGATCAGCTCAAAGACCAGTTCACAGGGTGTATTGAAGAATCTGTTTCGTGTCGCTTGGATGAACCTTACCAGGGATAACTAATTAGCTGAGAATATCCCCCAGGCGACACGAGCACTCCTCGCTTGGCCATGTTGCCACATGATGTTATGCTCTGTATGTACATTACCAAATACACTGTCGAGCTTGCTGATGAGGGCATGTAGTGGTGCATCCTTGTCAACGTGTTTAGCAGCTCTAGCAGCCTTACCGCGAAGGGAACGTCTGACCGCATCAGGACAATGTCCGTGGGGTAGTGGGAACACATGCATATGTACTCATGCATCCACTGATCAAAGTCTGCATCTCCCTTCCTGTCACCTGATAAATAAGGTAGCTGTGAGGCCTTAGCTAGAGTGACTGTAGCAGGAAGAGAATGGATGTTAGCAGCTGTTGATTTCTCTGGTTTAGGACTATACCTTCCAATATCGGTGGTCCACTTCTGGTGTTTCAGCTTTAGGGTGTAAACCTAACTTTTTCAAAGAAGAGACCAGCTGATCTACCTCTTCCTCTGACATATTCTGTGTTGCCATTATTCAGAAAGAGACATAAACGTCTCAAATGAAGGGAAATTCCTTACCAGTAAATCTACTAGGTGTGGTGGAAATGAAGCGCAGGAGATAACGTGACAGAAGCAATGCGTGATAACGAATTTCAACATGAAGTAATATTTATGGATAATATACTTATGGCTAGTATACTACACCGTATATCAGTGATGCATATACTAGAGGAGCATTAACGCCACATTCATGATGTGCACTCTAAGACTACTGATGGAAACTTATGGATAACCATTATCGAAAGAAGCCACGAACTTGCAACTTACCAACCATAGTAGCTTGCACCTGATAAAGGAAATATGTATTCTTACAGTATGTATGTATTCTAAACACCAATGTACCAGAGTGGACTAATGCCTAGATACGGACTGACACTGAAATAATGCTAAATGCATCTAAGGAATAATACTAAGGTATACCTAATGGTTAACGGCCAGTGTTATTCATGCATACTGTGGCAGTTACCTTTCAACAAATAGAGATAGTAGCACCAATAATCTGAGCGAAGGAATCAACACTGAACGCAGAATCTACAGCACCAAGTATCTGCAGAACTGTGACATCAACTAACTTGTTACCAACAAGTAAACAAGCACAATCTCCCAAACAGCTTATTTAGTTAAGATGTAGTCAGATGCATTAAATACATTGTCATGTATTTAAGTTTCAAAAGCAATGTGCAGCTAGCTTTAGAACATCACACACTCACACACTCACACACACACACACACACACACACACACACACACACGCACACATACATACGCACACAATTGGTGGTTATTTCGTAAATAATATGACACATAAATATACCTAGAGCAAAAAGTACTAAGAGTTGAGAGGGTGTAGGGGTTTAATGAATGAATGAATGTCTTTATTTCTTCCAAAAAGATATTCGAAAATTACATAAACAAACATCAGTCAGTTACATATATCTACAATTGATATGTACAAAGCACGGTTATTTACAACAATGATAGTATACATCAAGGAATCTTTTAAAGAATAGATATAGTTCGAAAAATGTAGTATGATGGTTTGCCATGCTGTTTCATGAAGGCCAGGGATGTGAAGTTTTGCACCACAAAACAGTACAAGGGCATCTTCATCATCAAGCATTTCATTTAATACATATAATTCTACGTCCAGTAGGTCAAGTGGTGTCATATAAAAATTATTTCTTTGGCTCATTGCAGATTCACAATGCAAAATGATGTGGGCATCGTGGTCATAGCAGTACTTATTACAAAGCATACATTCTTTTTGAGAATTTGGCTTTAGAACCGACTAGTACAGCAAGCTGTATATGGTCTTTATATTCTGGGTACAGATACATCAGAGTGTAAAGTCTATGTAGACTCAGTGTTTGATGGATTACAGCATATCTGGACATATCCTCTCTTATTGAGAATCTCAAGTTCCATTGAGCTTCTTCATAAGAGAAGATAGAACTTACAACTATTCTGCGCCAAACTGTCTTTGGTGGAATAAGTTGATACATAGTCCAGTAGATTATACTTCCGTGCTGTACATAACAGAGTGTTGCATTACTGCGTGAATTAATATTTAAATGAACAGTGAGTGATAAGAAGGCACGAACAGCGTTTTCGTTGATGAATTACAAGCGTTATTACATAATCTTCCAAGGAATAATAATCTACACTTGTCAATGTACCCAACCATTGTCCAGAGACCTAGGTTCGCACATACAGAATATGTTGGCATACGTTTGTTGAACCCTTGAATACATTTAGCGAAATGTCGTTGGGTATTTTCCACCAGATCAATGTTTTTGCCATATAGCATAGGCATGGATTCACAACCATAGAAACTTGTAGGTAAAACCATTCTTTTCCATATATTAACACATGTAACTGGATGTAAGTCAGAACTGTTAAGACCCAATGAGCGTACAGAATTTATGGTTTGCCTGGCCTTTTGACAGTTAGCGAAAACTCTATCTTTACAAGACAGATCTGATGAGAGTAGAATACCACCATATTTTACTGATGGACTTATATTAATAAAGGTGTCGCAAAAGGAGAATGAGAGCTCAGGACAAGATTGTTTCCCTTTCCGAAAAACTACAACAGTGCTTTTCGATGCATTGTATGTTAGGCGCCATCTGGAAGCATATTCTGAAACAATATGAAGTGAATTCTGCAGCCCAGACGGAGTGGTACTTAACAGTGTCGTATATCATCGGCTAACAGGACTGATGGTACATCAATACCATATACACATATACCACGTCACCTCCATAGATAAGATGTTCATTGTTTACGTGATCTGGTCCAGGGGATTTGTTACGCTTTAGATTAACCAGATGTTGTTTTAACTCTAATGGCTGGATATCGGCATATAGTACAGCGTCCGCAGCAGTAGAATCATTAGGTTGTGAAATTATATCTGCCAGTTTGATATCCACAGATGCTTTAAATTCATCATCAAAAGTTTCAGCATGATGTGGTATGGCGAGGTTAGCATGGTAAGCACCCCACAGGTTACATATGGCCTCTGGTGTGTCCGCGTGGGTATTGTTAAACACTAATTGGTCAACTGTTGACCGCGGGCGTCTCAGCTAACGCGCAGATTTAAAGAAGGTATTAATATCAGTTTCTGAAGAAATTTCAAGTTCACGAGATAGTTCTTTGCGTTGTTTTCGTTTTGCCTGCCGATGTAAACGACGGAAATCGCGCTTAGCACGTTTGTATTCTCGATATGAAGAAGAATTGGTTTGTCGTCTGCTAGCCAGGTTCGCCGAGAGACTCGCATTTGGTAATGAGTATCATTTAGGCCGCTACTCTTCCAATATGGCTTTAGATAGGATCTAAATGTTCCAGTGGGAATGCACTGGGAACTAGCACTAGTAAGGGCATTACTAATCTGTTCATTATAGAGCTCAATGTCTGCAGGTTGAGCTTCATTACATGGTATACATATGTCAGAGAGAAGTCTCTCTGTTTCCTCTGTGTACGCATTTAATTCAGTGGAGTCAGCTTTGTGCCATTTTGGAATACATGTCTTGGATGTAGGAGTTACAGATTTATGCTGTACTTTAATATTTACGAAGCAAGGAAGTTGGTCAGAGATTCAGTAGTCATATTGATCAAGCACACAACACTGAAGTAAGCTGCTTACCGCATGACAGGGTACACGAATATAGTCAATAAGAGACTTGTACAGGTTGTCCTATTTCCCCATGTGTAGTCCGGACCACACGTGCGAGAGGCATGTAACACGTGTACAAGATTTCTATATGTAATTAGCTTTTCAAGTACCTTTTCACATGAGGAGTTTTACACAAGTCTGAGATCAGATCTCCTAATACATAAGTATCTCCTTCTTGACAAAACATATAATAGGCATCCGTTAGCTCATCTATAGCATTAAGATATGTTGAATGTAATGGTAGATGGAAGCCTACAACAGATTACATATATATCTGCATATCCGTTGCACATAAGCTTAGCACTTACCAGGTACTCAGACTTTTGTAATGGGTAAGCTTTCCATCGTGACTGGGAATGACATAATAGCGCTAGACCCCCGGATCCCCTGACGGAGACACTTGTATGATAGTACAAATAACTAACTGACTAAGTAAGGAGGGAAGGACTACAAAGTATATGTAACTTCAAAATTTCACTTTAGGCAAAAGCACAGACATGATAATGTATGTAAACTGTTCGTGTAATCACATGAATATATGTGTCAACAGCTGCTTATATGTACTGACGTACAGCTGTATTGGGTGATCCTGGGAGTTCACATGGAAGCACTTGGTGACGGTAGGAACGTCGTTACTCACTGGCGGCTCCAATATAACAGTTCTGTTTCCAAACAATACAAATGGCGTGGGATGTGAGGTCGAACGTTTATTTCACGTATATGTGTGAGGCGGTCTGAAAGAACATACGAAAATATAAACATAGAATCTAATAAATATGTACACATGTTTACCCATAGATATGTTTATCAACCTCTCAAATCAGACATACACACGACAGGCATCCAGTCAAATTTACTATCCATTACTCCACAGATATGCAGTTATATGATGTTTAGGTGCTAAGTGAGTGAGTGAGTGAAATTGGTTTTACTCCGCTTCTAGCAATATTCCAGCAATATGGGCGTCACACATTGCACCCATGGAGGCTGTGAAAATGATCCCCTCCCCACTCTCCTGACCCCAAGTTGTGCAGGGTTAGGGCTGTACATTTATTTGATGCTGACATCATCATGTTGAAGATTTTATTTTCAGAAAATAAGAAAATTTTGAAATGTGATATATGCTAATCAAATTAATCTCTTTAGTGATCAAAATATGAAGTGAAAGGGTTGTCAGGACATTTACTATAAGACATATGTTTATTCCAGTAGTAAATTCAAAGGTTAACCTTAGACATCACCAGGCTCTTGCCAGGCATCCATAGTCGTTACAGTCCTGTCACTCATGGGCAGATAACATCTACACTGCTGAAGAGTAGCCAACGGGAGACTAATTGGAAGCCCATGGGGTTTTTAGGTTTGCACCCCGGCCGTATAGGATGTCACTGTAGTGTACGAAGAGGCTTAAAATACTTGATGTGTGTGGAGTACATGAAACGCATGTAAAAGGATGTAAGTTCTAGACGATATTGGATTTTCAGGAGATAAATGTATTTAAAACCCGTCGCCTTTTCAAGTTCCAAGAATGCAGTTCAGTGCATCAGGAATGAACAATTTTATACCCACGTTGACTGGCACTTATCACGTATTGCACGTGCTTAATATAACCATTAGTTGCATTCAGGTGTGTTTTCAACATTGAAAGTTTCATTTGTTTCTGGTTCTGTATTTGAAATATCGTTGTCCATGTTTTACAGTTGCACAAAATCATCCTATCAGTGTGAGATGAGCATAAAGAACATGTTCTTCAACAGTTATTCACTTTGACGACATGCTCAGACATTTGATGCCATACATACATATCTGCGCCTTCTGTAAAGCGATTCTGGGTATCTGGCCACTCTTGTTGTAACTATATATAGTTTGTCTGTATGTTGTTCTGGCCGGAGGCCTGTATCAGGAGACGTGATTGAGTGATTAAACTATCAGCATGTAGACACAGAAGTTTATAGGGAGCAATGTGGCCAAATTGGTGAAAACACAATACAGGGAGGTTGTTTCATGGGATTATGTATGTGAAAGAGACTTTACATTTGGTTTTTAGGCATAAGAAAAAGAGGTTGAATTGCGTGTTAGACATGCTATATAGGAGTTGTATTCGGGTTAGATGTGTAACAAAAAGGCTACACTAATAGTTATGCATGTGATCGACATGTAAAAGCAGGGATTAGCCATTTGACATCAATAACATTAGCGGATATGCGTGTAACAGGGAGGTTGCAATAGGGAGTAGGCCATTATAAGGGGTAGCCATGTTGTAGGCTTGTGATACAAGGGTCAGGCGGCTAGGCGTATGATGGATTTACATCAGGAGGCTAGGTGTGTGACAGAATCACATCGGGGAGCTGGGCGTGTGACAGATTTACATCAGGGGCCTGGGCGTATGATAGATTTACATCAGGGGGCTGGGCGTGTGACAGATTTACATCAGGGGCTAGGCGTGTGACAGATTTACATCAGGCAGCAGGGCGTGTGACAGCTTTACATCAGGGGGCTAGGAGTGTGACAGATTTACATCAGGCAGCTGGGCGTGTGACAGCTTTACATCAGGGGGCTAGGCGTGTGACAGATTTACATGAGGGAGAGATGCGTGTGATAGAGTTACATCATTGAGCTAGGCGTGTGATAGATTTACATCAGGGAGCGAGGCGTGTGTGAGATTTACATTAGGGGCTAGGTGTGTGCGTGTGACAGATTTACATCAGAGAGCTAGGCGTGTGATAGATTTACATCAGGGAGCTAGGCATGTGAGAGATTTACATTATGGGCTAGGCGTGTTACAAATTCAAATCAAGGGGCTGGGCGTGTGAAAGATTTACATCAGGGAGCTAGGCGTGTGAGAGATTTACATCAGGCAGCAGGGCGTGTGACAGCTTTACATCAGGGGGCTAAGCGTGTGACAGATTTACATCAGGCAGCTGGGCGTGTGACAGCTTTACATCAGGGGCTAGGCGTGTGACAGATTTACATCAGGGGCTAAGCGTGTGACAGATTTACATCAAGGGGCCCAGGCGTGTGAGAGATTTACATCAGGGAGCTAGGCGTGAGACAGATTTACATCAGGGAGCTAGGTGTGTAATAGATTTACATCAAGGGGCTAGGTTTGTGATAGATTTACATCAAAGGGCTGGGCGTGTGATAGATTCACATAAAGGGGCTGGGCGTGTGATAGATTTTCAACAGGGAGCTAGGCTTGTGACAGATTTACATTAGGGAGTTAGGCGTGTGAAAGATTTACATTAGGGAGCTAGCCGTGTGACAGATTTACATCAGGGAGCTAGGCGTATGATAGCTTTATATCAAGGGGCTGGGCGTGGGCCAGATTTACATCAAGGGGCGGGGCATGTGTCAGATTTACATCAGGGAGCTAGGCGTGTGATTGATTTACATCAAAGGGCTGGGCGCGTCACAGATTTATATCCGGGAGATAGGCATGTGATAGATTTACATCAACGGCCTGGGCGCGTCACAGATTTATATCAGGGAGATAGGCATGTGATAGATTTACATCAAGGGCCTGGGCGCGTCACAGATTTATATCAGGGAGAAAGGCATGTGATAGATTTACTTGAAGGGGCGGGGCATGTGACAGATTTACATCAGGGAGCTAGGCATGTGATAGATTTGCATCAAGGAGCTGGGCGTGTGACAGATATACATCAAGGGGCTGGGCGTGTGACAGATTTACATCAAGGGGCTGGGCGTCTGATAGATTTACATCAGGTTGCTAGGCGTGTGCATGCAACATTCATGTCAGGACGCTGGGCGTTTTATAGATTTACATTTGGGACTAGGTGTGTGACAGATTCACATCAAGGGGCTGGGCGTGTGACAGATTTACATCAAGGGTCTGGGCGTGTGACAGACTTAAAACATGGAGCTAGGCGGGTGAGAGATTTACATTAGGGAGCTAGGCGTGAGACAGATTTACATCAGGGAGCTAGGTGTGTAATAGATTTACATCAGGGGCTAGGTTTGCGATAGATTTACATCAAAGGGCTGGGCGTGTGACAGATTCACATCAAGGGGCTGGGCGTGTGATAGATTTTAAACAGGGAGCTAGGCTTGTGAAAGATTTACATTAGGGAGCTAGGCGTGAGACAGATTTACATCAGGGAGCTAGGCATGTGAGAGATTTACATCAGGATATAGGCGTGTGATAAAATCACATCAAGGGAATGGGCGTGTGATAGATTTACATGAGGGAGAGATGCGTGTGATAGAGTTACATCTTTGAGCTAGGCGTGTGACAGATTTACATCAGGGAGCTAGGCGTATGATAGCTTTATATCAAGGGTCTGGGCGTGTGACAGTCTTAAAACGTGGAGCTAGGAGGGTGAGAGATTTACATTAGGGAGCTAGGCGTGAGACAGATTTACATCAGGGAGCTAGGTGTGTAATAGATTTACATCAGGGGGCTGGGTTTCTGATAGATTTACATCAAAGGGCTGGGCGTGTGACAGATTCACATCAAGGGGCTGGGCGTGTGATAGATTTTAAACAGGGAGCTAGGCTTGTGAAAGATTTACATTAGGGAGCTAGGCGTGAGACAGATTTCCAACAGGGAGCTAGGCATGTGATAGATTTACATCAAGGGGCTGGGCGTGTGACAGATTTACATCAAGGGGCTGGGCGTGTGATAGATTTTAAACAGGGAGCTAGGTTTGTGAAAGATTTACATTAGGGAGCTAGGCGTGAGACAGATTTATATCAGGGAGCTAGGCATGTGAGAGATTTA
Organism: Haliotis rubra; assembly: GCF_003918875.1. Lineage (NCBI taxonomy): Eukaryota > Metazoa > Mollusca > Gastropoda > Lepetellida > Haliotidae > Haliotis > Haliotis rubra. The sequence continues at coordinate 36,740 of NW_025766969.1, read as the reverse complement.
CATCAGGATATAGGCGTGTGATAAAATCACATCAAGGGGCTGGGCGTGTGATAGATTTACATGAGGGAGAGATGCGTGTGATAGAGTTACATCATTGAGCTAGGCGTGTGATAGATTTACATCAGGGAGCAAGGCGTGTGTGAGAATTACATTATGGGCTAGGCGTGTTACAAATTCAAATCAAGGGGCTGGGCGTGTGAAAGATTTACATTAGGGAGCTAGGCGTGTGACAGATTTACATCAGGGAGCTAGGCGTTTGATAGATTTACATCAGAGAGCTAGGCGTGTGACAGATTTACATCAGAGAGCTAGGCGTGTGAGAGATTTACATCAGGGAGCTAGGCATGTGAGAGATTTACATTATGGGCTAGGCGTGTTACAAATTCAAATCAAGGGGCTGGGCGTGTGAAAGATTTACATTAGGGAGCTAGGCGTGTGACAGATTTACATCAGGGAGCTAGGCGTTTGATAGATTTACATCAGGGAGCTGGGCATGTGACAGATTTACATCAGGGAGCTAGCCATGTGAGAGGTTTACATCACGGGCTAGGCGTGTGACAGATTTACATCAGAGGGGTGGGCGTGTGACAGATTTACATCAGGGTGGTAGGCGCGTGATAGATTTACATCAGGGAGCTAGGCATGTGAGAGATTTACATCAGGGAGTTAGGCGTGTGGAAGATTACATTACGGAGCTAGGCGTGTAACAGATTCACATCAAGGGGCTGGGCGTGTCACAGATTTACATCAAGGGGCTGGGCGTGTGACAGATTTACGTCAGGGAGCTCGGTGTTTGATAGATTTACATCAAGGGGGCTAGGCGTGTGAGATATTCACATCAGGAGCTAGACTCGTGACAGATTCACATCAAGGGGCTGGGCGTGTGACAGGTTTACATCAGGGAGCTAGGCGTGTGAAAGATTTACATAAATGGGCTAGGTGTGTGCGTGTGACAGATTACATCATTGAGCTAGGCATGTGAGAGATTTACATCAGGGGCTAGCCGTGTGACAGATTTACATCAAGGGGTTGGGCGTGTGATAGATTTACATCAGGTTGCTAGGCGTGTGCATGCGACATTGACGTCAAGAGGCTGGGCGTTTTATTGATCTACATTGGGGACTAGGTGTGTGACAGATTCACATCAAGGGATGGGCGTGTGACAGATTTACATCAGGGACCTAGGCTTGTTATAGATCTACATCAGGGAGCTAGGCGTGTGAGAGATTTACATCAGGGAGCTAGGCGTGTGACAGATTTACATCAGGGAGCTAGGTGTGTAATAGATTTACATCAGGGGGCTAGGTTTGAGATAGATTTACATCAAAGGGCTGGGCGTGTGACATATTCACATTAAGGGGCTGGGCGTGTTATTACAACAGGGAGCTAGGCTTGTGACAGATTTACATTAGGGAGTTAGGCATGTGAAAGATTTACATTAGGGAGCTAGGTGTGTGACAGATTTACATGAAGGACCTATGCGTGAGATAGATTTACATCAGGGGGCTAGGCGTGTTAAAGATTTACATTAAAGAGCTAGGCGTGAGACAGATTTACAGCTGGGAGCTAGGAGTGTGATAGATTTACATCAGGGACTAGACGTGTGAGAGATTTCAATCAGTGATCTAGGCGTGTGACAGATTTACATCAGGAAGCTAGGCATGTGAGAGATTTACATCAGGGAGTTAGGCGTGTGGAAGATTACATTACGGAGCTAGGCGTGTTACAGATTTACAACAGGGAACTAGGTGTGTGATAGATTACATCAGGGGTTAGGCGTGTCACAGATTCACATCAAGGGGCTGGGCGTGTCACAGATTTACATCAAGGGGCTGGGCATGTGACAGATTTACGTCAGGGAGCTAGGTGTGTTATTGATTTACATCAAGTGGGCTAGGCGTGTGAGACATTTATATCAGGAGCTAGGCGTGTGACAGATTCACATCAAGGGGCTGGGCGTGTGATAGGTTTACATCAAGGAGCTAGGCGTGTGAAAGATTTACATTAGTGTCCAGGTGTGTGCGTGTGACAGATTTACATCAGGGGCTAGGTTTGTGATAGATTTACATAAAAGGGCTGGGCGTGTGACAGATTCACATCTAGGGGCTGGGCGTGTGATAGATTTACAACAGGTAGCTAGGCTTGTGACATATTTACATTAGGGAGTTAGGCTTGTGAAAGATTTACATGAGGGAGCTAGGCGTGTGACAGATTTACTTCAGGGACCTAGGCGAGTGATAGATTTACATCAGGGAGCTAGGCGAGAGAAAGATTAACATTAGGGAGCTAGGCGTGAGACAGATATACATCAGGGAGCTTGGTTTGCAATAGATTTACATCAGCGGGCTAGGTTTGAGATAGATTTACATCAAAGGGCTAGGCGTGTGAGAGATTCACATCAAGGGGCTGGGCGTGTTATAGAATTACAACAGGGAGCTAGGCTTGTGTCAGATTTACATTAGGGAGTTAGCCGTGTGAAAGATTTACATTAGGGAGCTAGGCGTCTGACATATTTACACCAGGGACCTAGGCGTGTGATAGATTTACATCAGGGAGCTAGGCGTGTGAAAGAATTACATTAGGGAGCTAGGCGTCAGACAGATTTACAACAGGGAGCTAAGAGTGTGATAGATTTACATCAGGGATTAGGCGTGTGAGAGATTTACATCAGGGTATAGGCGTGTGAGAGATTTACATCAGGGTATAGGCGTATGATAAAATCACATCAAAGGGCTTGGCGTGTGATAGTTTTACATGAGGGAGAGAGGCGTGAGATAGAGTTACATCATTGAGCTAGGCGTGTGATAGATTTACATCAGGGAGCTAGGCGTGTGAGAGATTTACATTAGGGGTAGGGGTGTGCGTCTGACAGATTTACATCAGGGAGCTAGGCATGTGAGAGATTTACATTATGGGCTAGGCGTGTTACAAATTCACATCAAGGAGCTGGGCGTGTGACAGATTTTCATCAGGGAGCTAGGCATGTGAGAGATTTACATCAGGGAGTTAGGCGTGTGGAAGATTTACATTAGGAAGCTAGGCGTGTGACAAATTAGGAACAGGGAGCTAGGTGTGTGATAGATTACATCAGGGGCTAGGCGTGTAACAGATTCACATCAAGGAGTTAGGTGTGTGACAGATTTACATCGGGGAGCAAGGCGTGTGATAGATTTACATCAGGGAGCTAGGCATGTGAGATATTTACATCAGGGAGTTAGGCGTGTGGAAGATTTACATTAGGGAGCTAGGCGTGACAGATTGACAACAGGGAGCTAGGTGTGTGATAGACTACATCAGGGGCTAGGCGTGTCACAGATTCACATCAAGGGGCTGGGCGTGTGACAGATTTACAACAAGGGTCTGGGAGTGTGACAGATTTACGTCGGGGAGCTAGGTGTGTGACAGATTTACATCAAGGGGGCTAGGCGTGTGGGAGATTTACATTCAGGGCTAGGCGTCTTACAAATTCACATCAAGGGGCTGGGCGTGTGACAGATTTACATCAGGGAGTTAGGCATGTGACAGGTTTACATTAGGGAGCTAGGCGTGTGACAGATTTACATCAGGGAGCTGGGTGTGTGACAGATTTACATCAGGGAGCTACGCATGTGACAGATTTACATTAGGGAGCTAGGCGCGTTACAGATTTACATCAGGGAGCTGGGCGTGTGACAGATTTACATCACGGAGCTAGGCATGTGGGAGATTTACATCAGGGTATAGGCGTGTGATAAAATCACATCAAGGGGCTGGGCGTGTGATAGATTTACATCAGGGAAAGATGCGTGTGATAGAGGTACATCATTGAGCTAGGCGTGTGATTGATTTACATTAGGGAGCTAGGCGTGTGACAGATTAACATTAGGGAGCTAGGTGTGAGACAGATTTACAACAGGGAGCTAGGCGTGTGATAGATTTACATCAGGGACTAGGCGTGTGAGAGATTTACATCTGGGTATAGGCGTGTTAAAGATTTACATTAAGGGCTAGGCGTGCTACAAATTCACATCATGGGGCTGGGCGTGTGACAGATTTACATCAGGGAGCTAGGCGTGTGACAGATTTACATCAGGGGCTAGGAGAGTGATAGATTTACATCAGGGAGCTGGGCATGAGACAGATTTACATCAGGGGCTAGGAGTGTGACAGATTTACATCAGGGGGGTAGGCGTGTGACAGATTTACATCAGGGAGCTAGGCGTGTGACAGATTTACATCAGGGAGCAAGGCATGTCACCGATTTGCATCAAGGGGCTGGGCGTGTGACAGATTTTCCTCAAGGGGCTGGGCGTGTGACAAATTTACGTCAGGGAGCTAGGTGTGTGCTAGGTTTACATAAAGGGGGCTAGGCGTGTGAGAGATTTACATTAAGGGCTAGGCGTGTTACAAATTCACATCAGGGAGCTGGGCGTGTGACAGATTTACATCATGGAGCTAGGCATGAGATAGATTTACATCAGAGTGGTAACCGCGAGACAGATTTACATCTGGGAGCTCAGAGCGTGACAGATTTACATGAGGGAGTTAAGCGTGTGGATGATTTACATCAGCAACTATGTGTGTGACAGATTCACATCAAGGAGCTAGGTGTGCAAAAGATTTACATTAGGGGCCAGGTGTGTGCGTGTGACAGATTTACCCCAGGGGGCTAGGTTTGTGATAGATTTACATAAAAGGGCTAGGCGTGTGATAGATTTACATCAGGGAGCTAGGCGTGTGAGAGATTTACATTAGGGGCTAGGTGTGTGCGTCTGACATAATTATATCAGGGAGCTAGGCGTGTGACAAATTCACATCAAGGGGCTGGGCGTGTGATAGATTTACATCAGGGAGCTAGGCGTGTGAGAGATTTACATTGGGGGCTAGGTGTGTGACAAATTCACATCAAGGGGCTGGGCGTGTGATAGATTTACATCAGGGAGCTAGGCGTGTGAGAGATTTACATTAGGGGCTAGGTGTGAGCGTCTGACAGATTGACATCAGGGAGCTAGGCGTGTGATAGATTTACATCAGGGAGCTAGGGGTTTAAGAGATTTACATTAGGGGCTAGGTGTGTGCGTGTGACATAATTACATCAGGGAGCTAGGCGTGTGACAGATTTACATCTGTGAGCAAGGTGTGATAGATTTACATCAGGGAGCTAGGTGTGTGCGTCTAACAGATTTACATTAGGGAGCTAGGAGTGTGGAAGATTTACCTTAGGGAGCTAGGCGTGTGACATATTTAAAACAGGAAGCTAGGTGTGTGATAGATTACATCAGGGGCTAGGCGTGTGACAGATTCACATCAAGGGGCTGTGCGTGTGACAGATTTACATGAGTGAGGTAGGTGTGTGATAGACTTACATGAAGGGGGCTAGGCATGTGAGAGATTTCCATTAGGGGCTAGGCATGTGACAGATTCACATCAAGAGGCTTGGCGTGTGACAAATTTACATCAGGGAGCTAGGTGTGTGGTAGATTTACATGAAGGGGGCTAGGCGTGTGAAATATTTGCATTAGGGGTTGGCGTGTTACAAATTCACATCAAGGGGCTGGGCGTGTGACAGATTTACATCAGGGGGGTAGGTGTGTGACAGATTTACATCAGGGAGCTAGGCATGTGATAGATTTACACCAGGGAGCTAGGCATGTGATACATTACATCATGGGTTAGGGGTGTGACAGATTCACATCAAGGGGCTGGGCGTGTGACAGATTTACATCAGGGTGCTAGGCGTGTGAGAGATTTACATCAGGGAGCGAGGTGTGGGACAGATTTTACATTAGGGGCTAGGTGTGTGCGTCTGACATATTTATATCGGGGAGCTAGGCTTGTGACAGATTACATCAGGGAGCTAGGTGTGTGATAGATTTACATCAGGGAGCTAAGCATGTGAGAGATTTACATTAGGGGATAGACATGTGACAAATTCACATCAAGGGGCTGGGTTTGAGACAGATTTACATCAGGGAGCTAGGCGTGTGACAGATTACATCAGGGAGCTAGGCGTGTGATAGATTTACATCAGGGAGCTAGGCGTGTGAGAGATTTACATTAGGGGCTAGGTGTGTGCGTTTGACATAATTACATCAGGGAGGTAGGCGTGTGACAAATTCACATCAAGGGGCTGGGCGTGTGATAGATTTACATCAGGGAGCTAGGCGTGTGAGAGATTTACATTAGGGGCTAGGTGTGTGACAAATTCACATCAAGGGGCTGGGCGTGTGATAGATTTACATCAGGGAGCTAGGCGTGTGAGAGATTTACATTAGGGGCTGGGTGTGAGCGTCTGACAGATTGACATCAGGGAGCTAGGCGTGTGATAGATTTACATCAGGGAGCTAGGCGTTTGAGAGATTTACATTAGGGGCTAGGTGTGTGCGTGTGATAGATTTACACCAGGGAGCTGGGTGTGTGCGTCTAACAGATTTACATTAGGGAGCTAGGAGTGTGGAAGATTTACCTTAGGGAGCTAGGCGTGTGACACATTTAAAACAGGAAGCTAGGTGTGTGATAGATTACATCAGGGGCTAGGCGTGTGACAGATTCACATCAAGGGGCTGTGCGTGTGACAGATTTACATGAGTGAGGTAGGTGTGTGATAGACTTACATGAAGGGGGCTAGGCATGTGAGAGATTTCCATTAGGGCCTAGGCATGTGACAGATTCACATCAAGAGGCTTGGCGTGTGACAAATTTACATCAGGGAGCTAGGTGTGTGGTAGATTTACATGAAGGGGGCTAGGCGTGTGAAATATTTGCATTAGGGGTTGGCGTGTTACAAATTCACATCAAGGGGCTGGGCGTGTGACAGATTTACATCAGGGGGGTAGGTGTGTGACAGATTTACATCAGGGAGCTCAGCGTGTGACAGATTTACACCAGGGAGCTAGGCATGTGATAGATTTACACCAGGGAGCTAGGCATGTGATACATTACATCATGGGTTAGGGGTGTGACAGATTCACATCAAGGGGCTGGGCGTGTGACAGATTTACATCAGGGTGCTAGGCGTGTGAGAGATTTACATCAGGGAGCGAGGTGTGGGACAGATTTTACATTAGGGGCTAGGTGTGTGCGTCTGACATATTTATATCGGGGAGCTAGGCTTGTGACAGATTACATCAGGGAGCTAGGTGTGTGATAGATTTACATCAGGGAGCTAGGCATGTGAGAAATTTACATCAGGGAGTTAGGCATGAGGAAGATTTACAGTAGGGAGCTAGGAGTGTGATAGATTACATCAGGGGCTAGGTGTGACAAATTCACATCAGAGTGCTCGGGATGTGATAGATTTACATCAAGGGGCTATGTTTGTGATAGATTTACATAAATGGGCTAGGCGTGTGATAGAATTCCATCAGGGAGCTAGGCATGTGAGAGATTTACATCAGGGTCTAGGCGTGTGAGAGATTTACATTAGGGGTTAGGTGTGTGCGTCTGACAGATTTACTACAGGAAGCTAGGAGTGTGGAATATTTACCTTAGGGAGCTAGGCGTGTGACTGATTTGAAACAGGGAGCTAGGTGTGTGATAGATTACATCAGGGGTTAGGCGTGTGACAGCTTCACATCAAGGGACTGGGCGTGTGACATATTTACATCATGGACCTAGGCGTGTGATAGGTTTACATCAGGGAGCTAGGCGTGTGACAGATTTACATCAGTGAGCTAGCCGGTGATAGATTTAAAACAGGGAGCTAGGTGTGTTGCAGATTTACATTAGGGAGCTAGGCGTGTGACAGATTTGATACAGGGAGCTAGGTGTGTGATAGATTACATCAGGGGTTAGGCGTCTGACATATTTACATCAGGGTCTAGGCGTGTGACAAATTCACATCAAGGGGCTGGGCGTGTGATAGATTTAATTCAGGGAGCTAGGCGTGTGAGAGATTTACATTAGGGGCTAGGTGTGTGCGTGTGACAGATTTACATCAGGGAGCTAGGAGCGTGGAAGATTTAAATTAGGGAGCTAGACGTGTGACAGATTTAAATATCAGGGAGCTAGGTGTGTGGCAGATTTACATCAGAGAGCTGGGCGTGTGACAGATTTACATCAGGGAGCTAGGCATGTGAGAGATTTACATCAGGGTATAGGCGTGTTATAAAATCACATCAAGGGGCTGGGCGTGTGATAGATTTACATCAGGGACAGAGGCGTGTGATAGACTTAGATCATTGAGCTAGGCGTGTGAGAGATTTACATTAGGGAGCTAGGCGTGTGGGAGATTTACATTAGGGAGCTTGGTGTGAGACAGATTTACAACAGGGAGCTAGGAGTGTGAAAGATTTACATCAGGGACTAGGCGTGTGAGAGATTTACATTAAGGGCTAGGCGTGTTACAAATTCACATCAAGGGGCTGGGCGTGTTACAGATTTACATCAGGGAGCTAGGCGTTTGACAGATTTACATTAGGAGCTTGGCATGTGATAGATTTACATCAGGGAGCTGGGCGTGAGACAGATTTACATCAGGGGAGATAGGCATGTGACAGATTAACATCAGGGGCTAGGAGTGTGACAGATTTACAACAGGGAGCTAGGTGTGAGATAGATTACATCAGGGGCAAGGCTTGTCACCGATTCGCATCAAGGGGCTGGGCGTGTGACAGATTTACATCAAGGGGGCTAGGCGTGTGAGAGATTTACATTAAGGGCTAGGCGTGTTACAAATTCACATCAAGGGGCTGGGTGTGTGACAGATTTACATCAGGGAGCTGGGCGTGTGACAGATTTACATCATGGAGCTAGGCATGTGAGAGATTTACATCAGGGTGGTAGGCGTGAGACAGATTTACATCAGGGGAGCTCAGCGTGTGACAGATTTACATGAGGGAGCTAGGCATGTGAAAGATTTACATTAGGGGCCAGGTGTGTGCGTGTGACAGATTTACATCAGGGGGTAGGCGTGTTAGAGATTTACATTAGGGGCTAGGTGTGTGTCGTCTAATAGATTTACATTAGGGAGCTAGGAGAGTGGAAGATTTACCTTAGGGAGCTAGGCGTGTGACAGATTTAAAACAGCGAGCTAGGTGTGTTATAGATTACATCAGGGGCTAGGCGTGTGACAGATTCACATCAAGGGGCTAGGCGTGTGACAGATTTACATCAGTGAGCTAGGTGTGTGATAGACTTACATGAAGGGGGCTAGGCGTGTGAGAGATTTCCATTAGGGGCTAGGCGTGTGACAGATTGACATCAAGAGGCTTGGCGTGTGACAGATTTACATCAGGGAGCTAGGTGTGTGATAGATTTACATGAAGGGGGCTAGGCGTGTGAAATATTTGCATTAGGGGTTGGCGTGTTACAAATTCACATCAAGGGGCTGGGCGTGTGACAGATTTCCATCAGGTAGCTAGGCATGTGATAGATTTACACCAGGGAGCTAGGCATGTGAGAGATTTACAACAGGGAGCTAGGTGTGAGATAGATTACATCAGGGGCAAGGCGTGTCACCGATTCGCATCAAGGGGCTGGGCGTGAGACAGATTTACATCAAGGGGGCTAGGCGTGTGAGAGATTTACATCAGGGTATAGGCGTGTTATAAAATCACATCAAGGGGCTGGGCGTGTGATAGATTTACATCAGGGACAGAGGCGTGTGATAGACTTAGATCATTGAGCTAGGCGTGTGAGAGATTTACATTAGGGAGCTAGGCGTGTGGGAGATTTACATTAGGAAGCTTGGTGTGAGACAGATTTACAACAGGGAGCTAGGAGTGTGAAAGATTTACATCAGGGACTAGGCGTGTGAGAGATTTACATTAAGGGCTAGGCGTGTTACAAATTCACATCAAGGGGCTGGGCGTGTTACAGATTTACATCAGGGAGCTAGGCGTTTGACAGATTTACATTAGGAGCTTGGCATGTGATAGATTTACATCAGGGAGCTGGGCGTGAGACAGATTTACATCAGGGAGATAGGCATGTGACAGATTAACATCAGGGGCTAGGAGTGTGACAGATTTACAACAGGGAGCTAGGTGTGAGATAGATTACATCAGGGGCAAGGCTTGTCACCGATTCGCATCAAGGGGCTGGGCGTGTGACAGATTTACATCAAGGGGGCTAGGCGTGTGAGAGATTTACATTAAGGGCTAGGCGTGTTACAAATTCACATCAAGGGGCTGGGTGTGTGACAGATTTACATCAGGGAGCTGGGCGTGTGACAGATTTACATCATGGAGCTAGGCATGTGAGAGATTTACATCAGGGTGGTAGGCGCGAGACAGATTTACATCAGGGAGCTCAGCGTGTGACAGATTTACATGAGGGAGCTAGGCATGTGAAAGATTTACATTAGGGGCCAGGTGTGTGCGTGTGACAGATTTACATCAGGGGGGTAGGCGTGTTAGAGATTTACATTAGGGGCTAGGTGTGTGCGTCTAATAGATTTACATTAGGGAGCTAGGAGAGTGGAAGATTTACCTTAGGGAGCTAGGCGTGTGACAGATTTAAAACAGCGAGCTAGGTGTGTTATAGATTACATCAGGGGCTAGGCGTGTGACAGATTCACATCAAGGGGCTAGGCGTGTGACAGATTTACATCAGTGAGCTAGGTGTGTGATAGACTTACATGAAGGGGGCTAGGCGTGTGAGAGATTTCCATTAGGGGCTAGGCGTGTGACAGATTGACATCAAGAGGCTTGGCGTGTGACAGATTTACATCAGGGAGCTAGGTGTGTGATAGATTTACATGAAGGGGGCTAGGCGTGTGAAATATTTGCATTAGGGGTTGGCGTGTTACAAATTCACATCAAGGGGCTGGGCGTGTGACAGATTTCCATCAGGTAGCTAGGCATGTGATAGATTTACACCAGGGAGCTAGGCATGTGAGAGATTTACAACAGGGAGCTAGGTGTGAGATAGATTACATCAGGGGCAAGGCGTGTCACCGATTCGCATCAAGGGGCTGGGCGTGAGACAGATTTACATCAAGGGGGCTAGGCGTGTGAGAGATTTACATTAAGGGCTAGGCGTGTTACAAATTCACATCAAGGGGCTGAGTGTGTGACAGATTTACATCAGGGAGTTAAGCGTGTGGATGATTTACATCAGCAACTATGCGTGTGACAGATTCACATCAAGGAGCTATGCGTGTGAAAGATTTACATTAGGGGCCAGGTGTGTGCGTGTGACAGATTTACATCAGGGGGGTAGGCATGTGAGATATTGACATCAGGGAGTTAGGTGAGTGGAAGATTGACATTAGGGAGCTAGGCGTGTGACAGATTTACAACAGGGAGCTAGGTGTTAGATAGATGACATCAGGGGCAAGGCGTGTCACCGATTCGCATCAAGGGGCTGGGCGTGTGACAGATTTACATCAAGGGGGCTAGGCGTGTGAGAGATTTACATTAAGGGCTAGGCGTGTTACAAATTCACATCAAGGGGCTGGGTGTGTGACAGATTTACATCAGGGAGCTGGGCGTGTGACAGATTTACATCATGGAGCTAGGTATGTGAGAGATTTACATCAGGGTGGTAGGCGCGAGACAGATTTACATGAGGGAGTTAAGCGTGTGGATGATTTACATCAGCAACTATGCGTGTGACAGATTCACATCAAGGAGCTAGGCGTGTGAAAGATTTACATTAGGGGCCAGGTGTGTGCGTGTGACAGATCTACATCAGGTAGCTAGGCTTTTGAGAGATTTACATAAGGGGCTAGGCGTGTGACAGATTCACATCAAGGGGCTAGGCGTGTGACAGATTTACATCAGTGAGCTAGGTGTGTGATAGACTTACATTAAGGGGGCTAGGCGTGTGAGAGATTTCCATTAGGGGCTAGGCGTGTGACAGATTGACATCAAGAGGCTTGGCGTGTGACAGATTTACATCAGTGAGCTAGGGATGTGATAGATTTACACCAGGGGGCTAGGTTTGTGATAGATTTACATAAATGGGCTAGGCGTGTGATAGATTTACATCAGGGAGCTAGGCGTGTGATAGATTTACATCAGGGAGCTAGGCATGTGAGAGATTTACATTAGGGTCTGGGTGTGTGCGTCTGACATATTTACATCAGGGAGCTAGGCGTGTGACAGATTTACATCTGTGAGCAAGGCGTGAGATAGATTTACATCAGGGAGCTAGGCGTGTGACAGATTTTCATTAGGGGCTAGGTGTGTGCGTCTAATAGTTTTACATTAGGGAACTAGGAGAGTGGAAGATTTACCTTAGGGAGCTAGGCGTGTGACAGATTTAAAACAGCGAGCTAGGTGTTATAGATTACATCAGGGGCTAGGCGTATGACAGATTTACATTAGGGGCCAGGTGTGTGCGTGTGACAGATTTACATCAGGGGGGTAGGCGTGTGACAGATTTACATCAGTGAGCTAGGCATGAGAGAGATTTACATCAGGGAGCTAGGCGTGTGACAGATTCACATCAGGGAGCTAGGCATGTGAGAGATTGACATCAGGGAGTTAGGTGAGTGGAAGATTGACATTAGGGAGCTAGGCGTGTGACAGATTTACAACAGGGAGCTAGGTGTTAGATAGATGACATCAGGGGCAAGGCGTGTCACCGATTCGCATCAAGGGGCTGGGCGTGTGACAGATTTACATCAAGGGGGCTAGGCGTGTGAGAGATTTACATTAAGGGCTAGGCGTGTTACAAATTCACATCAAGGGGTTGGGTGTGTGACAGATTTACATCAGGGAGCTGGGCGTGTGACAGATTTACATCATGGAGCTAGGTATGTGAGAGATTTACATCAGGGTGGTAGGCGCAAGACAGATTTACATCAGGGAGCTCAGCGTGTGACAGATTTACATGAGGGAGTTAAGCGTGTGGATGATTTACATCAGCAACTATGCGTGTGACAGACTCACATCAAGGAGCTAGGCGTGTGAATGATTTACATTAGGGGCCAGGTGTGTGCGTGTGACAGATCTACATCAGGTAGCTAGGCTTTTGAGAGATTTACATAAGGGGCTAGGCGTGTGACAGATTCACATCAAGGGGCTAGGCGTGTGACAGATTTACATCAGTGAGCTAGGTGTGTGATAGACTTACATTAAGGGGCTAGGCGTGTGAGAGATTTCCATTAGGGGCTAGGCGTGTGACAGATTGACATCAAGAGGCTTGGCGTGTGATAGATTTACATCAGTGAGCTAGGGATGTGATAGATTTACACCAGGGGGCTAGGTTTGTGATAGATTTACATAAATGGGCTAGGCGTGTGAGAGATTTACATTAGGGTCTGGGTGTGTGCGTCTGACATATTTACATCAGGGAGCTAGGCGTGTGACAGATTTACATCTGTGAGCAAGGCGTGAGATAGATTTACATCAGGGAGCTAGGCGTGTGACAGATTTACATTAGGGGCTAGGTGTGTGCGTCTAATAGTTTTACATGAGGGAACTAGGAGAGTGGAAGATTTACCTTAGGGAGCTAGGCGTGTGACAGATTTAAAACAGCGAGCTAGGTGTTATAGATTACATCAGGGGCTAGGCGTGTGACAGATTCACATCAAAGGGCTAGGCGTGTGACAGATTTACATCAGTGAGCTAGGTGTGTGATAGACTTACATGAAGGGGGCTAGGCATGTGAGAGATTTCCATTAGGGGCTAGGCGTGTGACAGATTGACATCAAGAGGCTTGGCGTGTGACAGATTTACATCAGGGAGTTAGGTGTGTGATAGATTTACATGAAGGGGGCTAGGCGTGTGAGATATTTGCATTAGGGGTTGGCGTGTTACAAATTCACATCAAGGGGCTGGGCGTGTGACAGATTTCCATCAGGGAGGAAGGCTTTTTTTACAGATTTACATCAGGGGGGTAGGCGTGGGACAGATTTACATCAGGGAGCTCAGCGTGTGAGAGATTTACACCAGGGATCTAGGCATGTGATAGATTTACAACAGGGAGCTAGGTGTGAGATAGATGACATCAGGGGCAAGGCGTGTCACCGATTCGCATCAAGGGGCTGGGCGTGTGACAGATTTACATCAAGGGGGCTAGGCGTGTGAGAGATTTACATTAAGGGCTAGGCGTGTTACAAATTCACATCAAGGGGCTGGGTGTGTGACAGATTTACATCAGGGAGGTGGGCGTGTGACAGATTTACATCATGGAGCTAGGTATGTGAGAGATTTACATCAGGGTGGTAGGCGCGAGACAGATTTACATGAGGGAGTTAAGCGTGTGGATGATTTACATCAGCAACTATGCGTGTGACAGATTCACATCAAGGAGCTAGGCGTGTGAAAGATTTACATTAGGGGCCAGGTGTGTGCGTGTGACAGATCTACATCAGGTAGCTAGGCTTTTGAGAGATTTACATAAGGGGCTAGGCGTGTGACAGATTCACATCAAGGGGCTAGGTGTGTGACAGATTTACATCAGTGAGCTAGGTGTGTGATAGACTTACATGAAGGGGGCTAGGCGTGTGAGAGATTTCCATTAGGGGCTAGGCGTGTGACAGATTGACATCAAGAGGCTTGGCGTGTGACAGATTTACATCAGTGAGCTAGGGATGTGATAGATTTACACCAGGGGGCTAGGTTTGTGATAGATTTACATAAATGGGCTAGGCGTGTGATAGATTTACATCAGGGAGCTAGGCGTGTGAGAGATTTACATTAGGGTCTGGGTGTGTGCGTCTGACATATTTACATCAGGGAGCTAGGCGTGTGACAGATTTACATCTGTGAGCAAGGCGTGAGATAGATTTACATCAGGGAGCTAGGCGTGTGACAGATTTACATTAGGGGCTAGGTGTGTGCGTCTAATAGTTTTACATTAGGGAACTAGGAGAGTGGAAGATTTACCTTAGGGAGCTAGGCGTGTGACAGATTTAAAACAGCGAGCTAGGTGTTATAGATTACATCAGGGGCTAGGCGTGTGACAGATTTACATTAGGGGCCAGGTGTGTGCGTGTGACAGATTTACATCAGGGGGGTAGGCGTGTGACAGATTTACATCAGTGAGCTAGGCATGAGAGAGATTTACATCAGGGAGCTAGGCGTGTGACAGATTCACATCAGGGAGCTAGGCATGTGAGAGATTGACATCAGGGAGTTAGGTGTGTGATAGACTTACATGAAGGGGGCTAGGCGTGTGAGAGATTTCCATTAGGGGCTAGGCGTGTGACAGATTGACATCAAGAGGCTTGGCGTGTGACAGATTTACATCAGTGAGCTAGGGATGTGATAGATTTACACCAGGGGGCTAGGTTTGTGATAGATTTACATAAATTGGCTAGGCGTGTGATAGATTTACATCAGGGAGCTAGGCGTGTGATAGATTTACATCAGGGAGCTAGGCGTGTGAGAGATTTACATTAGGGTCTGGGTGTGTGCGTCTGACATATTTACATCAGGGAGCTAGGCGTGTGACAGATTTACATCTGTGAGCAAGGCGTGAGATAGATTTACATCAGGGAGCTAGGCGTGTGACAGATTTACATTAGGGGCTAGGTGTGTGCGTCTAATAGTTTTACATTAGGGAACTAGGAGAGTGGAAGATTTACATTAGGGAGCTAGGCGTGTGACAGATTTAAAACAGCGAGCTAGGTGTTATAGATTACATCAGGGGCTAGGCGTGTGACAGATTCACATCAAGGGGCTAGGCGTGTGACAGATTTACATCAGTGAGCTAGGTGTGTGATAGACTTACATGAAGGGGGCTAGGCATGTGAAAGATTTCCATTAGGGGCTAGGCGTGTGACAGATTGACATCAAGAGGCTTGGCGTGTGACAGATTTACATCAGGGAGTTAGGTGTGTGATAGATTTACATGAAGGGGGCTAAGCGTGTGAGATATTTGCATTAGGGGTTGGCGTGTTACATATTCACATCAAGGGGCTGGGCGTGTGACAGATTTCCATCAGGGAGGAAGGCTTTTGTTACAGATTTACATCAGGGGGGTAGGCGTGGGACAGATTTACATCAGGGAGCTCAGCGTGTGAGAGATTTACACCAGGCAGCTAGGCATGTGATAGATTTACAACAGGGAGCTAGGTGTGAGATAGATTACATCAGGGGCAAGGCGTGTCACCGATTCACATCAAGGGGCTAGGCATGTGAGAGATTTACATCAGGGTGGTAGGCGCGAGACAGATTTACATCAGGGAGCTCAGCGTGTGACAGATTTACATGAGGGAGTTAAGCGTGTGGATGATTTACATCAGCAACTATGCGTGTGACAGATTCACATCAAGGAGCTAGACGTGTGAAAGATTTACATTAGGGGCCAGGTGTGTGCGTGTGACAGATCTACATCAGGTAGCTAGGCTTTTGAGAGATTTACACAAGGGGCTAGGCGTGTGACAGATTTACATTAGGGGCCAGGTGTGTGCGTGTGACAGATTTACATCAGGGGCGTAGACGTGCGACAGATTTACATCAGGGATCTCGGCGTGTGACAGATTTACATCAGTGAGCTAGGCATGAGAGATATTTACATCAGGGAGTTAGGCGTGTGGAAGATTTACATTAGGGAGAGTGTGATAGATTACATCAGGGGCTAGGCGTGAGACAAATTCACATCAGAGTGCTCGGGATATGATAGATTTACATCAAGGGGCTATGTTTGTGATAAAATTTACATAAATGGGCTAGGAGTGTGATAAAATTACATCAGGGAGCTAGGAATATGAGAGATTTACATCAGGGTCTAGGCGTGTGACAAATTCACATCAAGGGGCTGGGCGTGTGATAGATTTACATCAGGGAGCTAGGCGTGTGAGAGATTTACATTAGGGTCTGGGTGTGTGCGTCTGACATATTTACATCAGGGAGCTAGGCGTGTGACAGATTTACATCTGTGAGCAAGGCATGAGATAGATTTACATCAGGGAGCTAGGCGTGTGACAGATTTACATTAGGGTCTAGACATGTGACAAATTCACATCAAGGGGCTAGGCGTGTGATAGATTTACATCACGGAGCTTGGCGTGTGAACGATTTACATTAGGGGCTAGGTGTGTGCATCTAATAGATTTACATTAGGGAGCTAGGAGAGTGGAAGATTTACCTTAGGGAGCTAGGCGTGTGACAGATTGAAAACAGCGAGCTAGGTGTGTGACAGATTACATCAGGGGCTAGGCGTGTGACAGATTTACATCAGTGAGCTAGGTGTGTGATAGACTTACATGAAGGGGGCTAGGCGTGTGACAGATTTCCATTAGGGGCTAGGCGTGTGACAGATTCACATCAAGAGGCTTGGCGTGTGACAGATTTACATCAGGGAGCTAGGTGTGTGATAGATTTACATGAAGGGGGCTAGGCGTGTGAGATATTTGCATTAGGGGTTGGCGTGTTACAAATTCACATCAAGGGGCTGGGCGTGTGACAGATTTCCATCAGGGAGGAAGGCGTTTGACAGATTTACATCAGGGGCGTAGGCGTGGGACAGATTTACATCAGGGAGCTCAGCGTGTGACAGATTTACACCAGGGATCTAGGCATGTGATAGATTTACACCAGGGAGCTAGGCATGTGAGAGATTTACATCATGGAGCGAGGCTTGTGAGAGATTTTACATTAGGGGCTAGGTGTGTGCGTCTGACATATTTACATCGGGGAGCTAGTCGTGTGACAGATTACATCAGGGAGCTAGGCGTGTGATAGATTTACATCAGGGAGCTAGGCATGTGAGAGATTTACATTAGGGGCTAGGCATGTGACAAATTCACATCAAGGGGCTGGGTTTGAGACAGATTTACATCAGGGAGCTAGGCGTGTGGCAGATTTACATCCGGGGGGTAAGCGTGTGACAGATTTACATCAGGGAGCTAGGCGTGTGACAGATTTACATCAATGAGCTAGGCATGTGAGAGATTTACATCAGGGAGTTAGGCGTGTGGAAGATTTACATTAGGGAGCTAGGAGTGTGATAGATTACATCAGGGGCTAGGCGTGTGACAAATTCACATCAGAGTGCTCGGGATGTGATAGATTTACATCAAGGGGCTATGTTTGTGATAGATTTACATAAATGGGCTAGGCGTGTGATAGAATTACATCAGGGATCTAGGCATGTGAGAGATTTACATCAGGGTCTAGGCGTGTGACAGATTCACATCAAGGGGCTGGGCGTGTGACAGATTTACATCAGGGAGCTAGGCGTGTGATAGATTTACATCAGGGAGCTAGGGGTGTGGAATATTTACATCAGGGAGCTAGGAGTGTGATAGATTACATCAGGGGCTAGGCGTGTGACAAATTCACATCAGAGTGCTCGGGATGTGATAGATTTACATCAAGGGGCTATGTTTGTGATAGATTTACATAAATGGGCTAGGCGTGTGACTGATTCACATCAAGGGGCTGGGCGTGTGACAGATTTACATCAGGGAGCTAGGCGTGTGATAGATTTACATCAGGGAGCTAGGGGTGTGAGAGATTTACATTAGGGGCTAGGTGTGTGCGTCTGACATATTTACATCAGGGATCTAGGCGTGTGAGAGATTTACATTAGGGCTAGGTGTGTGCTTCTGACAGATTTACATCAGGGAGCTAGGAGTGTGGAATATTTACATTAGGGAGCTAGGCGTGTGACAGATTTAAAACAGGGAGCTAGGTGTGTGACACATTTACATCAGGGAGCTAGGCGTTAGATGGATTTACATCAGGGAGCTAGGCGTGTGACAGATTTACATGAGGGCTCTAGGCATGTCAGAGATTTACATCAGGGGCTAGGCGTGTGACATATATACATCAGGGGGGTAGGCGTGTGACAGATTTACATCAGGGAGCTCGGCGTGTGACAGATTAACATCAGGTAGCTAGGCATGTGAGAGATTGACATCAGGGGTTAGGCGTGTGATAGATTTACATCAAGGGGCTGGGCATGTGACAGATTTACATCAGGGTCTAGGCGTGTGACAGATTCACATCAGGGGGATGGGCGTGTGACAGCTTTACATCAGGGAGCTAGGCTTGTGACAAATTCACATCAGTGAGCTAGAGATCTGATACATTTACATCAAGGGGCTAGGTTTGTGATAGATTTACATCAGTAGGCTAGGCGTGTGATAGACTTACATCAGGGAGCTAGTCGACTGATAGATTTACATCAGGGAGCTAGCCATGTGAGAGATTTACATTAGGGAGCTAGGCGTGTGATAGATTTACATCACGAAGCTAGGCATGTCAGAGATTTACATCAGGGTCTAGGCATGTGATAGATTTACATCAGGGGTTAGGCGTGTGACAGATTTACATCAAGGGGCTAGGTTTGTGATAGATTTACATCAATGGGCTAGGCGTGTGATAGATTTACATCAGGGAGCTAGGCATGTGAGAGATTTATATCAGGGTCTAGGCATGTGACAAATTCACATCAAGGGGCTTGGCGTGTGACAGATTACATCAAGGATCTAGGTGTGTGATAGATTTACATGAAGGGGTCTAGGCCTGTGAGAGATTTACATCAGGGGCTAGGCGTGTTACAAATTAACCTCAAGGGGCTGGGCGTGTGACAGATTTATATCAGTGAGCTAGGCGTGTGATAGACCTTACATCAGGAGCTGGGCGTGGTGTGACAGACAGATTTACATCAGGGAGCTATGCATGTGAGATTTACATCAGGCTAGGCGTGTGACAGATTTACATCAGGGCTAGGCGTGTGACAGATTTACATCAGGGGCAGGGTTAGGCGTGACAGATTTACGTTAGGGGCTAGGTGTGTGCGTCTGGCAGATTTACATCAAGGAGCTAGGAGTGTGGAAGATTTACATTAGGGAGCTAGGCGTGTGACAGATTTAAAAAGAGGGAGCTAGGGCGTGTGATGACAAGATTTGGACAAACAGATTTACATCAGGGAGCTAGGTGTGTGATAGATTTACATGAAGGGGGCTAGGCTCGTGAGAGATTTACATTAGGGGCTAGGCGTCTTACAAGTTCACATCAAGGGGCTGGGCGTGTGACAGATTTCCATCAGGGAGCTAGGCGTTTGACAGATTTACATCAGTGAGCTAGGCGTGTGATAGACCTACATCAGGGAGCTGGGCGTGTGACAGATTTACATCAGGGAGCTAGGCATGTGAGAGATATACATCAGGGGCTAGGCGTGTGACAGATTTACATCATGAGGGTAGGCGTGTGACAGATTTACATCAGGGAGCTCGGCGTGTGACAGATTTACATCAGGGAGCTAGGCATGTTAGGGAGAGCTAGGTGTGTGATAGATTACATCAGGGTTAGGCGTGTGACAGATTCACATCAAGGGGCTAGGCGTGTGACAGATTTACATCATGATGCTAAGCGTCCGAAAGATTTACATTAGGGGCTAGGTGTGTGCATGTGACAGATTTACATCAGGGAGGTAGGCGTGTGGCAGATTTACATCAGGGAGCTAGGCCTGTGATAGATTTACATCAGGGAGCTAGGCGTGTGACAGATTTACATCAGGGGGTAGGCGTGTAACAGATTTACATCAGGACCTAGGCATGTGATAGATTTACATCAGGGGTTAGGCGTGTGACAGATTTACATCAATGGGCTAGGTTTGTGATAGATTTACATGAATGGGCTAGGCGTGTGATAGATTTACATCAGGGAGCAAGTCGAGTGATAGATTTATATCACGGAACTAGGCATGTGAGAGATTTACATCAGGGTCTAGGCATGTGACAAATTCACATCAAGGGGCGGGGTTTGTGACAGATTTACATCAGGTAGCTAGGTGTGTGACAGATTTACATCAGGGGGGTAGGCGTGCCACAGATTTACATCAGGGAGCTAGGCGTGAGACAGTTTTACATCAGTGAGCTAGGCGTGAGATAGATTACATCAGGGGCTAGGCGTGTTACAAATTCACATCAAGGGGCTGGGCGTGTGACAGATTTACATCAGGGGTGTAGGCATGTGACAGATTTACGTTAGGGGCTAGGTGTGTGCGTCTGACAGATTTACATCATGGAGCTAGGAGTGTGGAAGATCTACATTAGGGAGCTAGGCGTGTGACAAATTTACAACAGGGAGCTAGGTGTGTGATAGATTCACATCAAGGGACTGGGCGTGTGACAGATTTACATCAGGGAGCTAGGTGTGTGATGGATTTACATGAAGGGACTGGGCGTGTGACAGATTTCCATCCAGGAGCTAGGCGTTTGACAGATTTACATCAGGGAGCTAGGCGTGTGATAGGTTTACATCAGGGAGCTAGGCGTGTGGCAGATTTACATCAGGGAGCTACGCGTGTGATAGATTTACATCAGGGAGCTAGGCGTGTGAGAGATTTACATCAGGGGGTAGGCGTGTAACAGATTTACATCAGGGAGCTAGGCGTGTGACAGATTTACATCAGGGAGCTAGGCATGTGACAGATTTACATCAAGGAGTTAGGCGTGTTGAAGATTTACGTTAGGGAGCTAGGCATGTGACAGATTTACAAAAGGGAGCTAGGTGTGTGATAGATTACATCAGGGGCTAGGCGTGTGACAAATTCACATCAAGGGGCTGGGCGTGTGTTAGAGTTACATCAGGGGCTAGGCGTGTGAGAGATTTACATTAGGGGCTAGGTGTTAGCGTCTGACAGATTTACATCAGGGAGCTAAGCGTGTGAGAGATTTACATTAGGGGCTAGGTGTGTGCGTCTGACATATTTACATCAGGGAGCTAGGCGTGAGACAGATTTACATCTGTGAGCAAGGCGTGTGATAGATTTACATCAGGGAGCAAGGCGTATGACAGATTTACATCAGGGTTTAGGCATGCGACAAATTCACATCAAGGGGCTAGGTGTGTGATAGATTTACATCAGGGAGATAGGCGTGTGACAGATTTACATTAGGGGCTAGCTGTGTGCGTCTGACAGATTTACATTAGGGAGCTAGGAGTGTGGAAGATTTACATTAGGGAGCTAGGCGAGTGACAGATTTAAAACAGGGAGCTAGGTGTGTGATAGATTACATCAGGGGCTATGAGTGTCATAGATTTACATCAAGCGGCTGGGCGTGTGAAAGATTTACATCAGGGAGCTAGGTGTGTGATAGATTTACATCTTGGAGCAAGGCGTGTGATAGATCTACATCAGTGAGCTAGGCATGTGAAAGTTGTGCAACAGGGTCTAGGCGTGAGACAAATTCACATCAAGGGGCTGGGCGTGTGATAGATTTACATCAGGAAACTAGGCGTGTGAGAGATTTACATTAGGGGCTAGGTTTGTGCGTCTGACAGATTTACATCAGGGAGCTAGGCGTGTGAGAGATTTACATCAGGGTCTGGGCATGTGACAAATTCACATCAAGGGGCTAGGCGTGTGATAGATTTACATCAGGGAGCTAGGCGTGTGAGAGATTTACATTAGGGGCTAGGTGTGTGCGTCTGACAGATTTACATTAGGGAGCTAGGAGTATGGAAGATTTACATTAGGGAGCTAGGAGTGTGACAGATGTAAACAGCGAGCTAGGTGTGTGATAGATTACATCTGAGGTTAGGCGTGTGATTGATTCACATCAAGGGGCTGGGCGTGTTACAGATTTACATCAGGGAGCTGGGTGTGTGATAGGCTTACATGAAGGGGGCTAGGCGTGTGAGAGATTTCCATTAGGGGCTAGGCGTGTGACAGATTCACATCAAGAGGCTTGGCGTGTGACAGATTTACATCAGGGAGCTAGGCATGTGAGAGATTTACATCAGGGTCTAGGCATGTGACAAATTCACATCAAGGGGCTTGGCGTGTGACAGATTACATCAAGGAGCTAGGTGTGTGATGGATTTACATGAAGGGGTCTAGGCCTGTGAGAGATTTACATCAGGGGCTAGGCATGTTACAAATTCACCTCAAGGGGCTGGGCGTGTGACAGATTTACATCAGGGAGCTAGGCGTTTGACAGATTTACATCAGTGAGCTAGGCGTGTGATAGACCTACATCAGGGAGATGGGCGTGTGACAGATTTACATCAGGGAGCTATGCATGTGAGAGATTTACATCAGGGGCTAGGCGTGTCACAGATTTACATCAGGGGCTAGGCGTGTGACAGATTTACATCAGGGGGTTAGGCGTGTGACAGATTTACGTTAGGGGCTAGGTGTGTGCGTCTGGCAGATTTACATCAAGGAGCTAGGAGTGTGGAAGATTTACATTAGGGAGCTAGGCGTGTGACAGATTTACAAGAGGGAGCTAGGTGTGTGATAGATTCACTTCAAGGGCCTGGGCATGTGACAGATTTACATCAGGGAGCTAGGTGTGTGATAGATTTACATGAAGGGGGCTACGCTCGTGAGAGATTTACATTAGGGGCTAGGCGTGTTACAAGTTCATATCAAGGGGCTGGGCGTGTTACAGATTTCCATCAGGGAGCTAGGCGTTTGACAGAATTACATCAGTGAGCTAGGCGTATGATAGACCTACATCAGGGAGCTGGGCGTGTGACAGATTTACATCAGGGAGCTAGGCATGTGAGAGATATACATCAGGGGCTAGGCGTGTGACAGATTTACATCATGAGGGTAGGCGTGTGACAGAATTACATCAGGGACCTCGGCGTGTGACAGATTTACATCAGGGAGCTAGGCATGTTATAGATTTACATGAGGGAGTTAGGCGTTTGAAAGATTTACATTATGGAGCTAGGTGTGTGATACATTACATCAGGGGTTAGGCGTGTGACAGATTCACATCAAGGGGCTAGGCGTGTGACAGATTTACATCATGATGCTAAGCGTCCGAAAGATTTACATTAGGGGCTAGGTGTGTGCATGTGACAGATTTACATCAGGGAGGTAGGCGTGTGGCAGATTTACATCAGGGAGCTAGGCCTGTGATAGATTTACATCAGGGAGCTAGGCGTGTGACAGATTTACATCAGGGGGTAGGCGTGTAACAGATTTACATCAGGACCTAGGCATGTGATAGATTAACATCAGGGGTTAGGCGTGTGACAGATTTACATCAATGGGCTAGGTTTGTGATAGATTTACATGAATGGGCTAGGCGTGTGATAGATTTACATCAGGGAGCAAGTCGAAAGTGATAGATTTATTATGTGAGAGATTTACATCAGGGTCTAGGCATGTGACAAATTCACATCAAGGGCGGGGTTTGTGACAGATTTACATCAGGTAGCTAGGTGTGTGACAGATTTACATCAGGGTCTAGGCATGTGACAGATTTTACACATCAAGGGGCATCAGGGCTAGGCGTGACAGATTTACATCAAGGGGCTGGGCGCTAGGTTACATGTGACAGATTTACATCAGGGGGTAGGCGTGCCTGACAGATTTACATCATCTAGGAGTGTGGAAGATCTACATTAGGGAGCTAGGGCGATCAGTTTTACATCAGGGAGCTAGGTGTGATAGATTCACATCAAGGGACTGATAGATTTACATCAGGGGAGCTAGGGTGTGTGATGGATTTACATGAAGGGGGCTTGGCTCGTGAGACATTAACATTAGGGACTAGGCGTGTTACAAGTTCACATCAAGGGGCTGGGCGTGTGACAGATTTCCATCCAGGAGCTAGGCGTGTGATAGATTTACATCAGGGAGCTAGGCGTGTGAGAGATTTACATCAGGGGGTAGGCGTGTAACAGATTTACATCAGGGAGCTAGGCATGTGACAGATTTACATCAAGGAGTTAGGCGTGTTGAAGATTTACGTTAGGGAGCTAGGCGTGTGACAGATTTACAAAAGGGAGCTAGGTGTGTGATAGATTACATCAGGGGCTAGGCGTGTGACAAATTCACATCAAGGGGCTGGGCGTGTGTTAGAGTTACATCAGGAAGCTAGGCGTGTGAGAGATTTACATTAGGGGCTAGGTGTTAGCATCTGACAGATTTACATCAGGGAGCTAAGCCTGTGAGAGATTTACATTAGGGGCTAGGTGTGTGCATCTGACATATTTACATCAGGGAGCTAGGCGTGTGACAGATTTACATCTGTGAGCAAGGCGTGTGATAGATTTACATCAGGGAGCTAGGCGTATGACAGATTTACATCAGGGTTTAGGCATGCGACAAATTCACATCAAGGGGCTAGGTGTGTGATAGATTTACATCAGGGAGATAGGCATGTGACAGATTTACATTAGGGGCTAGCTGTGTGCGTCTGACAGATTTACATTAGGGAGCTAGGAGTGTGGAAGATTTACATTAGGGAGCTAGGCGTGTGACAGATTTAAAACAGGGAGCTAGGTGTGTGATAGATTACATCAGGGGCTATGCGTGTCATAGATTTACATCAAGCGGCTGGGCGTGTGAAAGATTTACATCAGGGAGCTAGGTGTGTGATAGATTTACATCTTGGAGCAAGGCGTGTGATAGATCTACATCAGTGAGCTAGGCATGTGAAAGTTGTGCAACAGGGTCTAGGCGTGAGACAAATTCACATCAAGGGGCTGGGCGTGTGATAGATTCACATCAGGAAGCTAGGCGTGTGAGAGATTTACATCAGGGTCTGGGCATGTGACAAATTCACATCAAGGGGCTAGGCGTGTGATAGATTTACATCAGGGAGCTAGGCGTGCGAGAGATTTACATTAGGGGCTAGGTTTGTGCGTCTGACAGATTTACATCAGGGAGCTAGGCGTGTGAGAGATTTACATCAGGGTCTGGGCATGTGACAAATTCACATCAAGGGGCTAGGCGTGTGATAGATTTACATCAGGGAGCTAGGCGTGCGAGAGATTTACATTAGGGGCTAGGTGTGTGCGTCTGACAGATTTACATTAGGGAGCTAGGAGTATGGAAGATTTACATTAGGGAGCTAGGAGTGTGACAGATGTAAAACAGCGAGCTAGGTGTGTGATAGATTACATCTGAGGTTAGGCGTGTAATAGATTCACATCAAGGGGCTGGGCGTGTTACAGATTTACATCAGGGAGCTGGGTGTGTGATAGACTTACATCAGGGATCTAGGCGTGTGACAGATTTACATCTGTGAGCAAGGCGTGTGATAGATTTACATCAGGGAGCTAGGCGTGTGACAGATTTACATCAGGGTTTAGGCATGCGACAAATTCACATCAAGGGGCTAGGTGTGTGATAGATTTACATCAGGGAGATAAGCGTGTGACAGATTTACATTAGGGGCTAGGCATGTGAAAGTTGTGGAACAGGGTCTAGGCGTGAGACAAATTCACATCAAGGGGCTGGGCGTGTGATAGATTTACAACAGGATGCTAGGCGTGTGAGAGATTTACATTAGGGGCTAGGTGTGTACGTCTGACAGATTTACATCAGGGAGCTAGGCGTGTGACAGATTTAAAACAGCGAGCTAGGTGTGTGATAGATTACATCAGAGGTTAGGCGTGTGATAGATTCACATCAAGGGGCTGGGCGTGTGACAGATTTACATCAGGGAGCTGGGTGTGTGATAGACTTACATGAAGGGGGCTAGGCGTGTGAGAGATTTCCATTAGGGGCTATGCGTGTGACAGATTCACATCAAGAGGCTTGGCGTGTGACAGATTTACATCAGGGAGCTAGGTTTGTGATAGATTTACATCAGGGAGCTAGGCATGTGATAGATTTACATCAGGGAGCTAGGCATGTGATAGATTTACAACAGGGAGCGAGGCGTGTGAGAGATTTTACAATAGGGGCTAGGTGTGTTCGTCTGACATATCTACATCGGGGAGCTAGGCGTGTGAAAGATTTACATCAGGGAGCTAGGTGTGTGATAGATTTACATCAGGGAGCTAGGCGTGTGATAGATCTACGTCAGTGAGCTAGGCATGTGAAAGTTGTGGAACAGGGTCTAGGCGTGAGACAAATTCACATCAAGGGGCTGGGCGTGTGATAGATTTACAACAGGAAGCTAGGCGTGTGAGAGATTTACATTAGGGGCTAGGTGTTTACGTCTGACAGATTTACATCAGGGAGCTAGGCGTGTGAGAGATTTACATCAGGGTCTGGGCATGTGACAAATTCACATCAAGGGGCTAGGCGTGTGATAGATTTACATTAGGGGCTAGGTGTGTGCGTCTGACAGATTTACATTAGGGAGCTAGGATTATGGAAGATTTACATTAGGGAGCTAGGCGCGTGACAGATTTAAAACAGTGAGCTAGGTGTGTGATAGATTACATCAGAGGTTAGGCGTGTGATAGATTCACATCAAGGGGCTGGGCGTGTGACAGATTTACATCAGGGAGCTGGGTGTGTGATAGACTTACATGAAGGGGGATAGGCGTGTGAGAGATTTCCATTAGGGGCTATGCGTGTGACAGATTCACATCAAGAGGCTTGGCGTGTGACAGATTTACATCAGGGAGCTAGGTTTGTGATAGATTTACATGAAGGGGGCTAGGCGTGTGAGATATTTGAATTAGGGGTTGACGTTTTACAAATTCACATCAAGGGGCTGGGCGTGTGACAGATTTCCATCAGGGAGCAAGGTGTTTGACAGATTTACATCAGGGGGGTAGGCATGTGACAGATTTACATCAGGGAGCTCAGCGTGTGACAGATTTACACCAGGGAGCTAGGCATGTGATAGATTTACAACAGGGAGCGAGGCGTGTGAGAGATTTTACATTAGGGGCTAGGTGTGTTCGTCTGACATATTTACATCGGGGAGCTAGGCGTGTGACAGATTACATCAGGGAGCTAGGCGTGTGATAGATTTACATCAGGGAGCTAGGCATGTGAGAGATTTACATTAGGGGCTAGGCATGTGACAAATTCACATCAATGGGCTGGGTTTGAGACAGATTTACATCAGGGAGCTAGGCGTGTGACAGATTTACATCAGGTGGGTAGGCGTGTGATAGATTACATCAGGGGCTAGGCGTGTGACAAATTCACATCAGAGTGCTCTGGATGTGATAGATTTACATCAAGGGGTATGTTTGTGATAGATTTACATAAATGGACTAGGCGTGTGATAGAATTACATCAGGGAGCTAGGCATGGGAGAGATTTACATCAGGGTCTAGGCATGTGACAAATTCACATCAAGGGGCTGGGCGTGTAATAGATTTACATCAGGGAGCTACTCGTGTGAGAGATTTACATTAGGGGCTAGGTGTGTGCGTCTGACAGATTTACATCAGGGAGCAAGGAGTGTGGAAGATTTACCTCAGGGAGCTAGGCGTGTGACAGATTTGACACAGGGAGCTAGGTGTGTGATAGATTACATCAGGGGTCAGGCGTGTGATAGATTCACATCAAGGGGCTGGGCGTGGGACAGATTTACATCAGGGAGCTAGGCGTGTGATAGATTTACATCAGGGAGCTAGGTGTGTGAGAGATTTACATTATGGGCTAGGTGTGTGCGTCTGATATATTTACATCAGGGAGCTGGGCGTGTGACAGATTTACATCAGGGAGCTAGGCATGTGAGAGATATACATCAGGGGCTAGGCGTGTGACAGATTTACATCTTGAGGGTAGGCGTGTGACAGATTTACATCAGGGAGCTCGCCGTGTGACAGATTTACATCAGGGAGCTAGGCATGTTATAGATTTACATGAGGGAGTTAGGCGTGTGACAGATTTACATCAGGGGGTAGGCGTGTAACAGATTTACATCAGGACCTAGGCATGTGATAGATTTACATCAGGGGTTAGGCTCGTGACAGATTTACATCAATGGGCTAGGTTTGTGATAGATTTACATCAATGGGCTAGGCGTGTGATAGATTTACATCAGGGAGCTAGTCGAGTGATAGATTTATATTACGGAACTAGGCATGTGAGAGATTTACATCAGGGTCCAGGCATGTGACAAATTCACATCAAGGGGCTGGGTTTGTGACAGATTTACATCAGGTAGCTAGGTGTGTGACAGATTTACATCAGGGGGGTAGGCGTGCCACAGATTTACATCAGGGAGCTAGGCGTGAGACAGTTTTACATCAGGGAGCTAGGCGTGAGATAGATTACATCAGGGGCTAGGCGTGTTACAAATTCACATCAAGGGGCTGGGCGTGTGACAGATTTACATCAGGGGGGTAGGCGTGTGACAGATTTACGTTAGGGGCTAGGTGTGTGCGTCTGACAGATTTACATCAGGGAGCTAGGAGTGTGGAAGATCTACATTAGGGAGCTAGGCGTTTGACAAATTTACAACAGGGAGCTAGGTGTGTGGCAGATTTACATCAGGGAGCTAGGCGTGTGATAGATTAACATCAGGGAGCTAGGCGTGTGACAGATTTACATCAGGGGGGAGGCGTGTAACAGATTTACATCAGGACCTAGGCATGTGATAGATTTACATCAGGGGTTTGGCGTGTGACAGATTTACATCAATGGGCTAGGTTTGTGATAGATTTACATCAATGGGCTAGGTGTGTGATAGATTTACATCAGGGAGCTAGTCGAGTGATAGATTTATATTACGGAACTAGGCATGTGAGAGATTTACATCAGGGTCCAGGCATGTGACAAATTCACATCAAGGGGCGGGGTTTGTGACAGATTTACATCAGGTAGCTAGGTGTGTGACAGATTTACATCAGGGGGGTAGGTGTGCCACAGATTTACATCAGGGAGCTAGGCGTGAGACAGTTTTACATCAGGGAGCTAGGCGTGAGATAGATTACATCAGGGGCTAGGCGTGTTACAAATTCACATCAAGGGGCTGGGCGTGTGACAGATTTACATCAGGGGGGTAGGCGTGTGACAGATTTACGTTAGGGGCTAGGTGTGTGCGTCTGACAGATTTACATCAGGGAGCTAGGCGTTTTACAGATTTACATCAGGGGGGTAGGCGTGGGACAGATTTACATCAGGGAGCTCAGCGTGTGACAGATTTACACCAGGGAGCTAGGCATGTGATAGATTTACATCAGGGAGATAGGCGTGTGGAAGATTCACATTAGGGAGCTAGGTGTGTGATAAATTACATCAGGGGTTAGGCGTGTGACAGATTCACATCAAGGGGCTGCACGTGTGACAGATTTACATCAGGGAGCTAGGCTTGTGACAAATTCACATCAGTGAGCTAGAGATGTGATAGATTTACATCAAGGGGCTAGGTTTCTGATAGATTTACATCAGGGAGCTAGGCATGTGAGAGATTTACATTAGGGAGCTAGGCGTGTGATAGATTTACATCAGGGAGCTAGGCATGTGACAGATTTACATCAGGGTCTAGGCATGTGACAAATTCACATCAAGGGGCTGGGTTTGTGACAGATTTACATCAGGCAGCTAGGCGTGTGACAGATTTACATCAGGGGCATAGGCGTGCTATAAATTTACATTAGGGAGCTAGGCGTGTGACAGATTTACATCAGGGAGCTAGGTGTGTGATAGATTCACATCAAGGGGCTGGGCGTGTGATGGATTTACATGAAGGGGGCTTGGCTCGTGAGACATTAACATTAGGGACTAGGCGTGTTACAAGTTCACATCAAGGGGCTGGGCGTGTGACAGATTTACATCAGGGTCTAGGCATGTGACAAATTCACATCAAGGGGCTGGGTTTGTGACAGATTTACATCAGGGAGCTAGGCGTTTTACAGATTTACATCAGGGGCTAGGCGTGTGGAAGATTTACATCAGGGAGCTAGGGCGTGACAGATTTACATCAGGGGAGCTAGGTGTGTGTGTGATAGATTACATCAGGGCCTAGGCGTGTGACAGATTTACATCAGGGGCTGGGCATGTGACAGATTTACATCAAGGAGCTAGGTGTGTGATAGATTTACATGAAGGGGCTAGGCGTGTGAGAGATTTACATTATGGGCTAGGCGTGTTACAAATTCACATCAAGGGGCTGGGCGTGTGACATTTCCATCAGGGAGCTAGGCGTTTTACAGATTTACATCAGGGAGCTAGGCGTGTGGAAGATTTACATTAGGGAGCTGGGCGTGTGACAGATTTACAAGAGGGAGCTAGGTGTGTGATAGATTACATCAGGGGCTAGGCGTGTGACAGATTCACATCAAGGGGCTTGGCGTGTGACAGATTTACATCAGGGAGCTAGGTGTGTGGAAGATTTACATTAGGTGTGTGACAGATTTACATCAGGGGGGTGTGTGACAGATTTACACATCAGGGAGCTGGCGTGACAGATTTACATCTAGGGGTGATAGATTACATCAGGGGCTAGGCGTGTGACAGATTCACATCAAGGGGCTTGGCGTGTGACAGATTTACATCAGGGAGCTAGGCGTGTGACAGATTTACATCAGGGAGCTAGGCGTGTGACAGATTTACATCAGGGAGCTAGGCGTGTTAGATTACAGGGGTAGGCCGTGTGACAGATTTACATCAGGGGCTAGGCG
The DNA here is from genome assembly GCF_003918875.1 of Haliotis rubra. Lineage (NCBI taxonomy): Eukaryota > Metazoa > Mollusca > Gastropoda > Lepetellida > Haliotidae > Haliotis > Haliotis rubra. The sequence goes on along the minus strand of NW_025766969.1, from coordinate 5,622 downwards.
TGTGACAGATTTACATCAGGGAGCTAGGCATGTGATAGATTTACATCAGGGAGCTAGGCGTGTGGAAGATTTACATTAGGGAGCTAGGTGTGTGATAAATTACATCAGGGGTTAGGCGTGTGACAGATTCACATCAAGGGGCTGCGCGTGTGACAGATTTACATCAGGGAGCTAGGCGTGTGACAGATTTACATCAGGGAGCTAGGCGTGTGATAGATTTACATCAGGGGCTAGGCGTGTGACAGATTCACATCAAGGGGCTTGGCGTGTGACAGATTTACATCAGGGAGCTAGGCGTTTGACAGATTTACATCAGGGGAGCTAGGCGTGTGACAGATTTACATCAGGGAGCTCAGCGTGTGACAGATTTACACCAGGGAGCTAGGCATGTGATAGATTTACATCAGGGAGATAGGCGTGTGGAAGATTCACATTAGGGAGCTAGGTGTGTGATAAATTACATCAGGGGTTAGGCGTGTGACAGATTCACATCAAGGGGCTGCACGTGTGACAGATTTACATCAGGGAGCTAGGCTTGTGACAAATTCACATCAGTGAGCTAGAGATGTGATAGATTTACATCAAGGGGCTAGGTTTCTGATAGATTTACATCAGGGAGCTAGGCATGTGAGAGATTTACATTAGGGAGCTAGGCGTGTGATAGATTTACATCAGGGAGCTAGGCGTGTGACAGATTTACATCAGGGTCTAGGCATGTGACAAATTCACATCAAGGGGCTGGGTTTGTGACAGATTTACATCAGGCAGCTAGGCGTGTGACAGATTTACATCAGGGGGATAGGCGTGCTACAAATTTACATCAGGGAGCTAGGCGTGTGACAGATTTACATCAGGGAGCTAGGCGTGTGATAGATTACATCAGGGCCTAGGCGTGTGACAGATTTACATCAAGGGGCTGGGCATGTGACAGATTTACATCAAGGAGCTAGGTGTGTGATACATTTACATGAAGGGGGCTAGGCGTGTGAGAGATTTACATTATGGGCTAGGCGTGTTACAAATTCACATCAAGGGGCTGGGCGTGTGACACATTTCCATCAGGGAGCTAGGCGTTTTACAGATTTACATCAGGGAGCTAGGCGTGTGGAAGATTTACATTAGGGAGCTGGGCGTGTGACAGATTTACAAGAGGGAGCTAGGTGTGTGATAGATTACATCAGGGGCTAGGCGTGTGACAGATTCACATCAAGGGGCTTGGCGTGTGACAGATTTACATCAGGGAGCTAGGTGTGTGATAGATTTACATCAAGGGAGCTAGGGGCTTGGTGTGACAGATTTCAGGGACACTAGGCTGACAGATTTACATCAGGGAGCTTGCTAGCGGTGGAAGATTTACATTAGGGAGCTGGGCGTGTGACAGATTTACAAGAGGGAGCTAGGTGTGTGATAGATTACATCAGGGCCTAGGCGTGTGACAGATTCACATCAAGGGGCTTGGCGTGTGACAGATTTACATCAGGGAGCTAGGTGTGTGATAGATTTACATGAAGGGGGCTAGGCGTGTGAGATATTTGCATTAGGGGTTGGCGTGTTACAAATTCACATCAAGGGGCTGGGCGTGTGACAGATTTACATCAGGGAGCTAGGCGTTTGACAGATTTACATCAGGGGGCTAGGCGTGTGGAAGATTTACATTAGGGAGCTAGGTGTGTGATAGATTTACATCAGGGAGTTAGGCGTGTGACAGATTCACATCAAGGGGCTGCACGTGTGACAGATTTACATCAGGGAGCTAGGCTTGTGACAAATTTACATCAGTGGAGCTAGAGCGTGTGATAGATTTACATCAAGGGGCTAGGTTGCTGATAGATTTACATCAGGGAGCTAGGCATGTGAGAGATTTACATTAGGGAGCTAGGCGTGTGATAGATTTACATCAGGGAGCTAGGCATGTGACAGATTTACATCAGGGTCTAGGCATGTGACAAATTCACATCAAGGGGCTGGGTTTGTGACAGATTTACATCAAGGGAGCTGGGCGTGTGACAGATTTACATCAGGGGCTAGGCGTGGGACAGATTTACATCAGGGAGCTCAGCGTGTGACAGATTTACACCAGGGAGCTAGGCATGTGATAGATTTACATCAGGGAGATAGGCGTGTGGAAGATTCACATTAGGGAGCTAGGTGTGTGATAAATTACATCAGGGGTTAGGCGTGTGACAGATTCACATCAAGGGGCTGCACGTGTGACAGATTTACATCAGGGAGCTAGGCTTGTGACAAATTCACATCAGTGAGCTAGAGATGTGATAGATTTACATCAAGGGGCTAGGCATGTGAGAGATTTACATTAGGGAGCTAGGCGTGTGATAGATTTACATCAGGGAGCTAGGCATGTGACAGATTTACATCAGGGTCTAGGCATGTGACAAATTCACATCAAGGGGCTGGGTTTGTGACAGATTTACATCAGGCAGCTAGGCGTGTGACAGATTTACATCAGGGGCATAGGCGTGCTACAAATTTACATCAGGGAGCTAGGCGTGTGACAGATTTACATCAGGGAGCTAGGCGTGTGATAGATTACATCAGGGCCTAGGCGTGTGACAGATTTACATCAAGGGGCTGGGCATGTGACAGATTTACATCAAGGAGCTAGGTGTGTGATACATTTACATGAAGGGGGCTAGGCGTGTGAGAGATTTACATTATGGGCTAGGCGTGTTACAAATTCACATCAAGGGGCTGGGCGTGTGACACATTTCCATCAGGGAGCTAGGCGTTTTACAGATTTACATCAGGGAGCTAGGCGTGTGGAAGATTTACATTAGGGAGCTGGGCGTGTGACAGATTTACAAGAGGGAGCTAGGTGTGTGATAGATTACATCAGGGGCTAGGCGTGTGACAGATTCACATCAAGGGGCTTGGCGTGTGACAGATTTACATCAGGGAGCTAGGTGTGTGGAAGATTTACATTAGGGAGCTGGGCGTGTGACAGATTTACAAGAGGGAGCTAGGTGTGTGATAGATTACATCAGGGGCTAGGCGTGTGACAGATTCACATCAAGGGGCTTGGCGTGTGACAGATTTACATCAGGGAGCTAGGTGTGTGATAGATTTACATGAAGGGGGCTAGGCGTGTGAGATATTTGCATTAGGGGTTGGCGTGTTACAAATTCACATCAAGGGGCATGGCGTGTGACAGATTTCCATCAGGGAGCAAGGCGTTTGACAGATTTACATCAGGGGGGTAGGCGTGGGACAGATTTACATCAGGGAGCTCAGCGTGTGACAGATTTACACCAGGGAGCTAGGCATGTGATAGATTTACATCAGGGAGATAGGCGTGTGAAAGATTTACATCAGGGAGCTAGGTGTGTGATAAATTACATCAGGGGTTAGGCGTGTGACAGATTCACATCAAGGGGCTGCGCGTGTGACAGATTTACATCAGGGAGCTAGGCTTGTGACAAATTCACATCAGTGAGCTAGAGATGTGATAGATTTACATCAAGGGGCTAGGTTTCTGATAGATTTACATCAGGGAGCTAGGCATGTGAGAGATTTACATTAGGGAGCTAGGCGTGTGATAGATTTATATCATCAGGGAGCTAGGCATGTGACAGATTTACATCAGGGTCTAGGCATGTGACAAATTCACATCAAGGGGCTGGGTTTGTGACAGATTTACATCAGGCAGCTAGGCGTGTGACAGATTTACATCAGGGGGATAGGCGTGCTACAAATTTACATCAGGGAGCTAGGCGTGTGACAGATTTACATCAGGGAGCTAGGCGTGTGATAGATTACATCAGGGCCTAGGCGTGTGACAGATTTACATCAAGGGGCTGGGCATGTGACAGATTTACATCAAGGAGCTAGGTGTGTGATACATTTACATGAAGGGGGCTAGGCGTGTGAGAGATTTACATTATGGGCTAGGCGTGTTACAAATTCACATCAAGGGGCTGGGCGTGTGACACATTTCCATCAGGGAGCTAGGCGTTTTACAGATTTACATCAGGGAGCTAGGCGTGTGGAAGATTTACATTAGGGAGCTGGGCGTGTGACAGATTTACAAGAGGGGAGCTAGGTGTGTGATAGATTACATCAGGGGCTAGGCGTGTGACAGATTCACATCAAAGGGGCTTGGCGTGTGACAGATTTACATCAGGGAGCTAGGTGTGTGATAGATTTAAGGCGCAGTACATGAAGGGGCTAGGCGTGTGAGATATTTGCATTAGGGGTTGGCGTGTTACAAATTCACATCAAGGGGCTGGGCGTGTGACAGATTTACATCAGGGAGCTAGGCGTTTGACAGATTTACATCAGGGAGCTAGGCGTGGGACAGATTTACATCAGGGAGCTATTTGCATTAGGGTGTGACAGATTTACATCAAGGGCTGGGAGCTAGGCATGTGATAGATTTACATCAGGGGAGATAGGCGTGTGGAAGATTCACATTAGGGACAGAGCTAGGTGTGTGATAAGATTTACATCAGGGAGAGGGTTAGGCGTGTGACAGATTCACATCAAGGGGCTGCGGCGTGTGACAGATTTACATCAGGGAGATTTAGGAAGCTGTTGTGACAAATTCACATCAGTGAGCTAGAGATGTGATAGATTTACATCAAGGGGCTAGGTTTCTGATAGATTTACATCAGGGAGCTAGGCATGTGAGAGATTTACATTAGGGAGCTAGGCGTGTGATAGATTTACATCAGGGAGCTAGGCATGTGACAGATTTACATCAGGGTCTAGGCATGTGACAAATTCACATCAAGGGGCTGGGTTTGTGACAGATTTACATCAGGCAGCTAGGCGTGTGACAGATTTACATCAGGGGGATAGGCGTGCTACAAATTTACATCAGGGAGCTAGGCGTGTGACAGATTTACATCAGGGAGCTAGGCGTGTGATAGATTACATCAGGGCCTAGGCGTGTGACAGATTTACATCAAGGGGCTGGGCAGGTGACAGATTTACATCAAGGAGCTAGGTGTGTGATACATTTACATGAAGGAGGCTAGGCGTGTGAGAGATTTACATTATGGGCTAGGCGTGTTACAAATTCACATCAAGGGGCTGGGCGTGGGACACATTTCCATCAGGGAGCTAGGCGCTTTACAGATTTACATCAGGGGAGCTAGGTGTGTGGAAGATTTACATTAGGGAGCTGGGCGGTGTGACAGATTTACAAGAGGGAGCTAGGTGTGTGATAGATTACATCAGGGCTAGGGCGTGTGACAGATTCACATCAAGGGGCTTGGCGTGTGACAGATTTACATCAGGGAGCTAGGTGTGTGGAAGATTTACATCAAGGGAGCTGGGCCATCGAGTGAGTGTGACAGATTTACAAGAGGGAGCTAGGTGTGTGATAGATTACATCAGGGGCTAGGGCGTGTGACAGATTCACATCAAATCAAGGGCTTGGCGTGTGACAGATTTACATCAGGGAGCTAGGTGTGTGATAGATTTACATGAAGGGGGCTAGGCGTGTGAGATATTTGCATTAGGGGTTGGCGTGTTACAAATTCACATCAAGGGGCATGGCGTGTGACAGATTTCCATCAGGGAGCAAAGGCGTTTGACAGATTTACATCAGGGGGTAGGCGTGGGACAGATTTACATCAGGGAGCTCAGCGTGGGACAGATTTA